>NC_091754.1:39666904-39834404 GCF_043380555.1 Nothobranchius furzeri
TAGTAGTGTACCATCACCGGCAGTGTGTGAATGTTAGTGTGCGAGTAATGGTAATGGTGCTTAATAAATCTAAGTCAATATTATCATTACTGTTAAGCTTCTAATAAAGACCTTGCTCACACTTGAATCAGAGCACAGGTGCCTATCTCAGTGAACTGGATGTGTCATGAGGAGTGATGTACGTGAATCATGAGAACCTGAAATCCAACTCTTTATTCCTCCTCAGATGAGTTCAAGGTTGAATTTCAAAGCACGCTGCGGCAGGAAGGAAGCTCACACTGAGCTCAGTGTTGCTGCTTCAGCATGTTCCTGGAAACACACTCGGGCGTTGTGTAAACCCAAACCACTGGATTGTACACAGATGATGCTCATTTACTTTTGTGGTTACTGTGGGTGTCTTCTGCTCTCCGTGTGATAGTATCTCACTTCTGTGCAGCAGGAAGCTTTTATTGGTGGTAAATGTGTCAACAATCAACTGAAGTACAAGAGCAAGATCCAACATTTGTGTTTATCGACACGAGTCTGCTCTGGGTTTTCAAGGTGCAGAGGGAAACTCATCTTTCTGTTCAGTAAGGTTTTTACTCAAATCATCATTTCTTTCATTCATTAGTTTGTTCTTTCATTGATAACCTCTATTCAGGTACCTTTCATTGAGACACAACATCTATTCTTTTAATTAAAAATAAAAACAGTTTTCTCAAAATAAATGTTGAACAAGTCAGTAAAAGGTTCCCAAGCTTTATGATAGTTCCCTTTTCTCAGCACCATCTCGTCATCAGTTCCATTCACATCCTGGGAATATTCAATTAAACAGGTGAAAACCACACAATAAGAAGGCTAGAAGTTAAGATCAGGTCTACTTCACCCTTTCTTGGTGACCCTCTTTGTGGATCTGAAGGTCAGAGAGGTCGGATGACCTCTGGCACTGAGGGCTGTAGAATAGCCATAGCACCGACTCTCCAGTCCAGAGATGTCCTGGATCACAACAGATGGAGGGAACCATTTGCGTCTCGGAGGACTCTTAAGGAGTCAGAACAATATCAGCTTTGTTCTGCAGGAACCGTTTGTTGTGTCAGAGGTAGGCAGCTTTTAGCAGGATTTTGGCAGCTTGCCAAAAATGCTCAGGGTTAAAGAGGTGTCGCTCCGGACGGCCGTTCCGAGGCACTCTCTAGAACTGAATGCTGAATGGTGGAAAACTGGAATGCTACTATTGAATCACCATAAGTGATTCTGTTTTAATATTCTCATGTTATGATTTACTTGGCCAGTCGGAGCGTAACATGTTAAGGGATATTACCAAGAAAACCTCTGACATCACGCCTTCTTAAGATACCGGATGCTGTCATGAGTTTAACTTAAGTTTAATTTGTCCTTATGTCTGAGTGCGGGTGACAATTGCCTTGTCATATCAAACATTACTGATTACCATATATGTAAATCATTCAATGTAATACTTCATTTCATACTTTCAGTAATTCAAGCACAGATCAATCAACCTTATTGATTTAAGCACATATTAATTAACATTACTATTATTATCCATATAACATTTGTTCATCTCATTTCATGAAAAACCTTCACTTTATAAAGAGAGTGGGCACTCCTGCAGTGTTATCAGAGAAGGCTTTGTTTGGGAACACAGGCTGACAACGAGTTCGTCCTGAAATGTCAACAAGGTTACAGTATCCTTCTGGCTTGTAGGAAGATAGAGTGTAAAATCCACCTTGGAAAATAGAATTAGGTCTGCAGATGACCGGTACCATGTAGGTAATCTGCATTTTAACATCCACGTTGATGATCCCTCTGATCCCATTGCCATGAATTTCTCCAGCCTTGTGGACTCCTTCGGCTTTACCCAGCATGTTTCTGGCCCCACACACACCCGGGGGAACACTCTGGACCTTGTTTTTACCTTGAGTCTAAATGCTGACAGTGTTTGTCCTGAGGACGTTTATATTTCAGATCACCATTGCATTTTCTTTAACTTGTCAGTTTCTGTGTCCCCGCCTCCTGCTCGCCGTATGGTTAGTTCTCGTATTCTTATATGAGAGCACAGCTAGCAATGTTTCTGCTGCTTTTGATCCACCCTGTTGTTCTGATAACGACCCAGATTCCATGACTTCTCAGATTAACGAGCACTGCCTCTCCATTGTGGACAATATCTGTCCTGTCAGAACCAGATCAGTTCCTGCAGTGAACCCTACTCCCTGGTTTAATGACCGCCTTCGCAGCCTGAAGCGCCAATGCAGAAAAATTGAGCATTTGTGGAAGAAAACCCATCTCCACGTCCATCTGCTGCACCTAAAGGATCTTCTGACATCCTTTAACTCTGCAGTCAGAGACGCCAGGGTTTCCTATTTCTCCAACCTGGTGTCCCAGAGCAAAGGGAACCCCAAGGTGCTGTTTAACACCATCAGCAGCATCGTCTCTCCTGCCTATCCTACAGCCTCCATCCACTCTGTTGCAGACTGTGAGAACTTTCTGTCTTTCTTTGTGGACAAAGTCAATAAGGTTAGATCTAGCATCTCTCCTTCAGCCTTATCGCTGCCTCTCCCGACTCCAGCCAGGCCCATCATCCTAGATAGCTTTGCTCCTGTTTCTTTGCCTGAGTTAACCAAACTATATGGTTACTCTACGAAGACCTCTGCATGTCCCCTCGACATCTTACCCTCATCTTTGTTTAAAAGTGCTTTTCAGTCCATCGGTCCCAGCGTGCTCTCCATTATTAATGCTTCTCTGGTTTCTGGTCAGGTCCCTGCTTACTTTAAGAATGCTGTAATCCATTGTAATGATGTAAATTACGTTATTTAATAAGCCATACGACGTAGGATTCCATAGGTAATATGAAATCAACCTTATGGATCTGTTGGGTTATTTTAACCAGAAGATTGGAGCTTTTTATTGCAGGGATTAGATAACAGCTTTGTATTCACTCAGAGACAATAGAAGAGAGAGAGTCAAGTTTAAAGTCTAAAGATGTATTACTAAACAAATTAAACTAGACTAACACTAAATGTATGGTGTAACTAAGGTGAATGAGACGGAGAATGGTGTGATGTGGAATGTTGCTCAGAACCAGCAAATCCGAAGCATCGATAAGTTCTGATGGGAACTGAAGGTGATGTCTTCGCGTTAAGCTTTGGTTAGGAGATTCATAAACACATTCGGCGCCATTTGCCGGTCTACATACCCTGAGTGGAAGTCCCCGTAAGATCAGGAGGTGTAAAGGTCCAGCTTGACCTTGTGGAACCGAAGCCTGTAGAAACAGCCACGGCAGCTGACCACCAGTCTTGAGATACTCCCGGGTCACGACAATTTTGTTAGCATCTAGTGAGACCCAAACCTGGGTCGTGATGGTTCAGCTTTTATTCTGAAAGGAACCGTTGCAGCAGTTGGAACAGCAACAGATTTTATCCAGCTCGTCGTTGGTTCTTTTGGCTGAAGAGGAAAGTTACGGATTGGCCACTCCGACAACTTCTCTAGAACGCTTTGAACTGGCGTTTAAGATGACGTGGGCATAGTTTTATACTTCGGATGTTTTGGTTTATGGTTGAATGAAAAGATGACAGATTTACCAAGCACCACCAAAACCACGCCTCCATCAGATCTGGCAGATTCTGATTGGATCAGTAAAAGCAATGTGCCATCTCTTGATGCTGCATGAGATCAGTCCTAGTGGAAACATTTAAAGTCATAGTACCTTTATATTCTATAGGATTATAATAAAGTAATTAATATTTTGATTTCACAGATTGGTCACATGGTATTATTGACTAACACTTTGTTTGATTAGCTTTATTAAAATAGAGTTCTTTAGATTTATTAAAAGGAGAGAGTCCTTTCTTCATTCTTCTCTTGAACTGGAAAGAAGCAGTTTAAAGCAGATGCATGAGACCTTGAGGCCATATCTCATGCAGACTAGCTCTGTGTCAGAGGAGAGGGGAACATGACTTGTGGTGGAAAACAATCATTTCATATCGTTACATATCCCCCCTTTTCATTGGTACAGTGGTTTATACAGAGACCACCTGGTGTTGAACAAACCAGAGTCCTAAAGGGACTCTGACGACAGGGGAAGGTGCAGTTCCCCACGAAGAGGCCAAAAGTGGTGAGGTACGAACCCCACTCCGAAGAACAGTACATGGTTTCAACAGTCTCGCATAATCCCTTTGCAAGCACACAAGTCAGCAGATTATAAAGGTATCCACGAGGAGGTAATAATTTGAAGCAGGAGCAAACTTTATATATCCACGGGTAGGGAATACTTCCAAAATAGTATATTGATCTTTGTAATTGCATTTATCATGATTCAGTGTGGGAAAGAGCAGCAGGCAGGTCAGGTCCCGGCGAGCGAAGAATCCCAGCAGCCATGCCGGAACAAACGGACGTCCAGGTCCTACGAGCCGGAACACCCACCAGGATGAGCAGAGTCCGATGACGAGTCATAGCCCTGAAGCCGATCTTCATCTGCATACGTCACGTGATCAGGAAGCAGAACATCAATGTGTTAGGAGATCGTTTTGGGCCGTTCCTGTAAAAAAAGTGAGGCGCGAACCGGAAAAGCGTCTGCCGATCACAATTCAACAACGGATTATGAAAGAACGGATAATGCTGAAAACACGCGGATTCTTCCTGATGTAAGAGGTGAGTCTCCGCTTTGTTCTGGCGTCGACATCATCCTAGCACACAACGTTTTGTGACTCTTAAAAAAAACAGTAAAAACGGTGAGAAACGCAGGCAGCGAAGGCCGTTAGCGATCAGGAAACGGCTGGCAGTGAATGAGTTAATAGAGCCATGCTGAGTGAGGTGGAGGAATCCGAAACTACAGAAACAGCTGGAGTTAGTGGAAGTAAATTAGCAGGGTTAGATCCACGGTGTTTATAAAAACCACTTATGGAGGGAACAGGAGGAGAAACCACTGAGGAATGAGGATAAACTGACCTTAAAAAACTTGGACGGAGAAACTGCGCCGCAACGCTGCCTGGCGGGAATGCGGAAGTGTCGCTCAAGTCGCCAAACAAAGGACAAGAAGCTAGATCACGCCGATGTTTACTAGATAAACCACGCTTTAAGAAAAATCTTATTCTCACTTGGATTCCTGCTCGTTTACCTCTTTTCCTCCGACGTTTTCCCGGGACTGGATAAACATCGCTGGAGGCACCCTGGTTGGAATCGTTGTTTGGCTCCAGGCCAGTGCGCCACTCAGATAAACAAACAGGGAGGTACGTGCTCGGTGCATCTTGGGCGATCGTGAACGAACGGAAGGACAAAAGAGTCTGGTGATCATAGGAGATGGTAGCAGGGACACTACTGAAGAGGATGGCAGACAGAAGCAAGGTGGAAAAGAGGAGGTTATTGGAGAAAAGTTTGAAAAAGTGGCCGGTGACTGCGAATAAGTTAAGCACAGGCGCCATCTTGTTACCGACCGGAAGCGAAGAGATGTGTAATGAATGTGCACACATGCACTTGAACACAAAACTAATAAAAGCTTCCACCCACAGGTTTATGGTCATTCTTTTTAACACAACCCAGCTGACCTTGTGATTTAATCAAAGCCTCACCCACATCTAATTCCTGGATTAATCACATTCATGTGTGTGCATTGTCAGAAATGCATCACCTGAGAAAAGGAGGCTGTTTTTCTCACTTAGTCCTCACTGATTAGAAACAAACATGACATCTGAAACCTTTCCTGCAGCGATCCGTTAGTTTATGTGTAGTAAACCACAGCAGCAGACTGGAATCAACGATGTGTGTGTGGGTGGAGGAAGCTTTCATGAGCCACACACACATGCCTACAAACACAAGATTACACAAATACATGGGTACAATTCCCACAGAAACAGATGTTGGGATTTACTGGGTGATGAACTTACTGACAGAGCTATGACTCATGCAACCTACAAGGACAGGCGAGTGTGGGAAAATCTTAATTTTCACTCATTTCTTGTAAGGTGTATTTTTATGGATGAAGAGCAAGACGGATGTAACAGATATGGCTGAAAGGTAGCAGGTTAGTCTGACTTTAAACTCCTGTTTTTGTTTCTTCTGTCAGGCAAGTACCACCAGGGATGTATACCACGCAGTGAGTTCAAAACAGGAGGGGGTCTTGGCGATGGCCATGGGTTGCTGCCTGGCGGCTGCATCACCCCTAAGTGGGTCTGGGTGGGGGCCTGGGGGCTTGGGGTGGGGGCGGCCTGCCCCGTATGGGGATCTGGGCGGGGTCTTGGGGATTGGGTCCTGACTTGTATGCTGCCGGGAAGAAGGCCGGAACACGTGGCAGTGCCTGGCCCAGGCTCAGGAACCTCAGGTGGACCTTGGGTTTGTCCAAATCCGTGGGCAGGATGCTTGTAAGTATGGGTCCTCGCTGGTCTAGCAAGGCCGGGTCCCTGCTAGACCGCTAAAACCGGAACCCAGCGGCTCTGAATTAAGACAGTCTAGCCTTCACTTCCACGGTGGTCCGTAGGTCCCGTCACAGCCGTGGCGGCAGCTACACGCAAAGGAAAAGTGCTAAAGCTAGCGAAAATGGAGCAGGAATATTAAGGAGCTACAGCAGCTTCCCGTCCATCAGCAGCGTTTGTTCACAACCGTTTTCAGGTAAAGTAACTTTGTTTATTCTAGAAGCTTTCAGGACTTACATGTTAACTTTAGACGGTTTAATGTATGTTTTAAGCTACAGAATGAACTGGTTAAATGTACACAACACGTTACTACAGATTATTATCATGTAGGTAATTAATATAAACCAAATGCATTATAAATGTTAAATGCAGTAGGATGTTTTCTAATATAAATTGGACCTTAGAACTTCTTACTTTGCAGCAAATGAGGATAAAACGTTTTAAAAAAAACAGGCTTTTTAATGAAATAGCATTGAAGTGTTTTCAATGTGCATTTGTTTATTCAACTTAAGCCCAATGATGATTAGATTTGTCTTAAAAATGTAAATTCTCTGTAGTTTTTATTTAACTATTCCCTGCTGCTTTTCTTTAAACTGAACAGAACCAGTGCACTGCAGGTTATATGTTTGTTTTACATTTTTCTATAAAAAACTGTAACCCTAACCTAACCGTACATAACTGGTCCATACTGGTGCTGATCTGTAAATAAGTTTAACCTATTATAAATAATCTTGTCTCCTTAACATTGTTTCATTTTCTGTTCATGTAACATGTTCAAAAACATCTGTAATAATAAAACTGGTGATAAAATCAATGACCAGAAAGAGTTATTAGTATTTGTTTTAATAAATGTGTTCAAATATCAAACAGCTAAATAACATTAACATGATGACAGTAGAAGGCCTCTCTCCCAGGATGACCAACAGGTAAAGCCTCTCCTGACCCTGGACACCTGCAGTCCTACAGAGAAAATCAGAGACCACAGGTGACAAAAAGACAATAAACACATTTTTACATTTATCCACATGAGAAGATAAAAATTATATTCTTCACACAAACAATTTTAACTGTTCATTAAAACGTGTCAGCTGTGTAAATCCCTGAATGTAAAACTATTTTTCACAGCAGAACACAGAAGAACTTCTGTAGTCGTGTCTAAACAGCTTCACTCTTCACCTCTAAGCTTCATAAAAACGCTGCTTTGTTCTGTTGTCCCTAAAACAAATGACAAGTTTAATTTGCCACACACACACACACACACACACACACACACACACACACACACACACACACACACACACACACACACACACACCAGAGAGGCAGATCGGTTTCAAACAAGTTAAAAGAATCGTGTGGTCTACTGTGTCAAAGGCAGCACTTAGATCCAGTAGAACCAACACAGTCGCCCTCCGGGCATCATAATTTACTCTAAAATCATTTAAAATCTTCAGAAGGGCCGTCTCTGTGCTGTGGTTCACCCTAAAACCAGACTGAAATTTCTCTAGGACATCATTAGTGTTTATAAAATCGTTAAGTTGATTTAACACAAGCTTTTGTAAAATGTTGCTTAAAAACGGTCAGTTAGATACCAGTTGAAAGATGTTTAAATCATTAAAATCTAAATTGCTCTTCTTCAGCAGAGCCTCACCACCGCCTGTTTAAAGGCAGCAGGAAAGACTGTTAATGTGTGAATCATTCATCCATTCACATGCTGGTGATGATGAGCTATATCCTAGCCACAGCTGCCCTGGGACACACTGGCAGGTAAGGCTGCTGAGCACTGGCACCATCACCAACAGGTAAGGAGAGTGAAGTGTCTTGCTCGAGGACACAACTGTCACATTGTACTTTGTCACTTGACACCTATGCAAACAACTCTGGAGTTGTCAGTGGCTTGGTGCCAAGTCTCTTTGCTATTCAAGCTGACGACACCACTGGCGTTTCGACCAGCTCTAAAAAGAGAATCTATTCTATCACTGATCCAGTGGCAAAAATGTCATCACAAAATGCTGAAATGTGATCAAAAGTTTGGACAAGTTGCTCCAAGCTGTGCTGAGTTAGATGGTGTGAGAAAAGGCCAACCCTTAGAATTTAGCTTACTACTAACTAACAGGAACATTTAGAAGGCATCAAAGCAAGGCTGTTATCTGTGAATTTTACCATCCAACCTCACATTTCTGCAGATCAATTACTGCAACTTTTGATGTTAATGCTGGCCTGGTCAGATGGTTTCTAAGCCACACATAGAGGTAATGGAATATCCTGCATTTCATCACATTTCCCTCAACAGTTTCAGCTGATTAGCTCATTTGGTGATAAATACCAGTATTAAAGCTCTCCCTCTCTCTCCTGCTGCTGCTCTGTTTTGCACACAGACATCAGAGACAATTCAGAGGCAGATAAAAAGGATAAACCTCCAACCTTCTTTTGATAATCTCAACAAAAAATGCAGTAAAGCATCAGTTTACCTTCAGTTATTCACTGGTGAAGCAAAACTCAAGTTTCATGAGCAAATGAAACCCATAAAAACAATTCAATGACTTAAGAAAACAGGAAGAAATGTTATTTCTGTTTTTTATGTTTTTTTTTTATTTCAGTTCGATCTATTAAGAATGTCTGTGTTGTCATCACATTTAGCTTGTATTTTACTTTAAATATCTTCAACTTTATTCATTTTATGAGAATTCTGTGTTACATCGTAAGGCATGCTATAGTTTTTAGAAGTATTTGTTCATTTATGGCTAAATAGCTGAAGTCTATGAAAAACTGACATGGCTGCTTAGTCTCCGAGCAGGATACAGGAACAGGTTAGCTATTCCTGTGTGCTCAAAAATGTACTGATCCATTCTAAAATACAGGTCCTTCTAAAAAAATTAGCATATTGTGATGAAGTTCATTATTGCCTGTAATGTACTGATAAACATTAGACTTTCATATGTATTAGATTCATTAAACACAACTGAAGTAGTTCAAGTCTTTTATTGTTTCTAATATTGATGATTTTGGCATACAGCTCATGAAAACCTTTGCATATTTCATCTGACCAATAAAAGAAAAGTGTTTTAAATACAAAAAAGTCAGCCTTCAAATAATTATGTTCAGTTATGCACTCAATACTTGGTCGGGAATCCTTTTGCAGAAATGACTGCTTCAATGCGGCGTGGCATGGAGGCAATCAGCCTGTGGCACTGCTGAGGTGTTATGGAGGCCCAGGATGCTTCAATAGCGGCCTTAAGCTCATCCAGAGTGTTGGGTCTTGCGTCTCTCAACTTTCTCTTCACAATATCCCACAGATTCTCTACGGGGTTCAGGTCAGGAGAGTTGGCAGGCCAATTGAGCACAGTAATAGCAAGGTCATTAAACCATTTACCAGTGGCTTTGGCACTGTGAGCAGGTGCCAGGTCGTGCTGAAAAATGAAATCTTCATCTCCATAAAGCTTTTCAGCAGATGGAAGCATAAAGTGCTCCAAAATCTCCTGATAGCTAGCTGCATTGACCCTGCCCTGCCTTGAGAAAACACAGAGGACCAACACCAGCAGCTGACATGGCACCCCAGAGGATAAAATGTTACATCTGGCAGTGTCTACCTTCCCTCTGAAGTGGGCTGCAAACTCCTCACAGAGAGTGTTTGAGGGAGTTTCTGAAGAAAGTTAGAATCACGAGTAAAAATGCTGCCAATCATGAAAAACCAAATTCTGGGATTATTTTTATGATTTGAGATGATTCTGGAAAAGTAGTCATTTATTGCTTGTGTAACTGCATTGTTATATGACTTTTAGTAGTTCTGTGTGTTTCTGATGATAGGGGCATTCCACCTGAATGGATGCCATTTCCATCCATTTCCATCCCCAGGAACTTTTTTGAATCAATGTGCATGAAAATGTACGGGTAAATACATTTTGTTATTAAGCAAAAGGTCCAGCATAATTATCTGAGTGTAAATTTAACATCTATGATGGCAACAATAATAAAAACTACTTTGAACACTGAAAAAAAATTTCAGTGCATGCATTTTTCACCTGTCCTTGATCTTTAACATTACTCTTTAGAGTGAAATATAATTAATAAAATCCCCCAAAATGTATCTTTTTTTTGTTGCATTTTTGTGTGGCTCTATATCCTGTCTATGCTTCACAAATATTTTTTTCATAACAATTATATACTTTATTTGTTAAAATACACATTTTAGTTGTGTCCCTAGGTTTACACTCAGTCCTGTTACCTAAACAAACTGTCAAGTTTGGTGGCAGGAGAATCTAGTCTCAGCTTTTTGCGGATGATGTGGTCCTCCTAGCTTCATTCAGCTCTGACCTTCAACTCTTGCTGGGTAGGTTCGCGGCCGAGTGTGAAGCGGCTGGGATGAGTATCAGCACCTCCAAATCTGAGACCATGGTTCTCGACCGGAAAAGGGTGGCTTGCCAACTCCGGGTCGGGGGAGACGTCCTACCTCAAGTGGAGGAGTTTAAGTATCTCGGGGTCTTGTTCACGAGTGAGAGTAGGAGGGATCGGGAGATCAGCAGGCTGATTGGTTCAGTGTCTGCCGTGATGCGGACGCTGAGCCGATCTGTCATGGTGAAGAGGGAGCTGAGCCAGAAAGCCAGGCTCTCGATTTACCGGTCCATCTACATCCCAATCCTCACCTATGGTCATGAGCTTTGGGTAATGACCGAAAGAACGAGATCGCAGATACAAGCGGCCGAAATGAGTTTCCTCCGTAGGGTGGCCGGGCTCAGCCTTAGAGAGGGTTAGACCCTAACCCTAGTGAGAGCTTTCTACACAAGGGATGATGTTAGTCGTATCACAACAGGGAAGAGGCGGACCGTCACTTGGAGGAAAACTAAAAAGCAGAAACATTTCCTTTTGGAGACCATGAAAAATTTGCACATGAAGTTTTTAGCTGAAGAGCAAAGCTCCATCTCTTACTCACTCTTCTGTTTGCTTCGTTCTTTCTGAGTTGTTCATCCAACTCTGAGTGATCGGGACACATGCATGTGCAAGATGCATGAGAATCTGGGTTTTATTGTGCAGAAGCTGCACCACTTGAAAGTGATCAGCACTATCAACCTGGATGATATTGTGAAAACCATCGCATGTGACACAGAAAACCTGGAGTGCAAGAACCTATGCTGCCCGTCTCTTCCAAGTACAATCCAGAGAGTCAAGAGACATCCAATGGGCAATAGTGGATAAGGAGCATAAGAATGACCCCAGTGGCAAAACATCTAAAATCACAATCAAACAAGAATCCCAGGCCACACAAGAAGAACTTCTGGACCAGCTGAACCTGCTGCTGCACAGGTTTAAGAGACATTCTTACAACATCAAGAATCAGTTTACCCACTACAGGGCACTGAGACAGGGCTTGAAATCACATGAATGTTTAATTCATGTTGACTTCTCTGAAAATTACCTCTGCAAGTACAGCACAGAAATACAGGCTGTCCACTTTGGAGCATCACACCAGCAGGCAACACTGCTCACAAGTGTGCTTTATGTGAACACATCCTCCCGTCCTATGTCCTTCTGCTCAGTGTCCCCCTCAAGCCTGAAGGGTCCACCAGAAATCTGGCAGCATTTGTCACCAGTCCTTGATTATGTGCAGATGGCGCATCCAGAAGTCTCCACAATCCATTTTTGCAGTGATGGCCCATGCACTCAGTATAGACAGCGAGGGAATTTTTTCATGTTTTGTACTGAGCTGTTCAAACAAGGATTCACTGCTGGAACTTGGAACTTCTTTGAGGCGAGCCACGGGAAGGAGGCACCAGATGGTGTAGGAGCAGCTCTGAAGAGGAGAGCCGACACTCTGGTCAGCAAAGGGACAGACATTCCTCATGACAGAAACAACAATCAAGTTGTTTTTTGTCAATGAGGAAGCAGTGGAGAAAGCTGTTCAGGAGATGCCAAATGATGTGCCATCCATTCCCTCCACAATGAGGATACATCAGGTAGCAACCCTTGCTCAAAGGAGAACTGACATACAGGGATATCAGCTGCTTGTGCACAACAAGACAAAATCTAACGTGTAAGTGCTTTCATGCAAAGTCTTTCACGTTGGATCATCAACAGGCAGCACCCAGAGCCACAGAAATTATGTGGCAAAGTTCAGACATTGTGTCATGAGTCGGGGTGAGTACTCTGCCCATCATCTCATCATCTCTGAGGTTTTTTGCCTGCAGGAGAGGGAGCGCAGCTGATCCGAATCAGACTGATCAGTGGGGCGGCTTTAAAAGGAGGAGGAATATCCTCATTCGACGCTGGATGATTATCTGCCTGGTAGACTCAAGCCTCTCGTAGTTTTCGAACCTCGTCTTAGCTTTGAACCTTTGAGACTTTGGAACCCGTTTTAATCTGTGCTCTTTTTCTCTCTTTGGACATTCACCGACAGACTTACCATCGTTGGATCCGTTCCCGTCTCCAAACCATAGGAATATTCACCGGTTCGCTGCCTGGATTACGACTCCACCCAGCCGCCCCGCTCTCCACCGATTACGCTCTCTCTCCTCTGCCTCATCTTCATCCACCTCGTCAGCTCAGCTCATCCACCCCGATATCACAAGTCTTCTCTGGATATCACCCCGGCTCATCTCCCCTCCGCATTCATCCCGGACTTCCTCATCGTAAGTTCCGCCCACAAACAATTCCTCCGAACTACAATTCCCATTACTCACCTCTGGTCTTCCCCCTAGTTACCGCTTCCGGACTCGTCCTCCCGTTGGATCTTCAGAACACCTTCAGTTCACATCCACATTTTAATAAATTATTGTTCTTCCTTTACATCATCTCCGTGCTTGATTCTGTATGTCTTGGGTTAGACATCTTCCTCAAAACATGTCACATTGTTGGCAAATGGTGTGTGGTGAAGTATAATGATGATATTTACCCAGGTGCCATCACAGATACATGTGAAACACATGTTGAGCTCCGTTGCATGCACAAAATTGGGGTCAACAGGTTTTTCTGGCCAGCACGAAGACCTGCTGTGGTACCTCTTTGAGGACATTTTGTGCATCATCCCACCCCTGAGGCAGGTCACATCTCACTATGGCGACTGAAAAGGGGGTCTGGTACCAACTGGACAGTGTGCCTTAGACAAGGCCACACAAAGCTCATTGTTCATTTTTGTTACTCACTTGTTTGTCTGTAAAAAAGATTAAAAATTAACTTAGTTTTTCAATCATATTTGTTCCATCATTTATTAAATATTTTACTGAACTACATTAGAATAACTGTGATTAACTAGAGCCCTGTGTCTCCTTGAAATGATAAATATGGCTGTTGATCGTTTAAAAAATTACAACTTTTGTATGTTAATGTGAATTTTTGTATAACAGACATTAAATGTTTGAACTTAAAACTAACCTTTTTATTAAAATAAACATTTTCTTGTGGGGAAAATGAAGGAATTAGCTGACAGTCTTCTATAAGTGCTTTTTAAGATGTTACATGAGTTTTGGTAACAGGACTGAAAATAAAGCAAACACGTTCATCTAAAAAAACATGTAAAAAATTAATTAAAGGCATTCAAGATTGACCAATGGTCATTTGAAATAGTTAAATAAGTGTGTTACTAGATTTACTTTTGAAGATTGCATTAAAACCCAGTTTAATTTGATGTACTTGCATAAAAAATGGCACCTATTCGGTGGAATTACCCATTTACGGTAATCCATTCTCTCTGCCACCCTGCCGTTTCTCGTTAGCTGCTTTATGTTTACGTTTCCCCGTGGCGTTGCTTTTTTCAGCTGTTGCTTGGAGCTTTGAGTGGAGCGAGCCGGTCGAGAGCAGATTAAAATCATTAACAATAAAATCACATGAGGTGAATAAATTAATAGGAGGGCTCGTGTTAAAGGTTTCAGGAAAACCAGCAGCCACTTCAGGGGTTGGATGGCGTTTCCTTACAGTTCTGACCGAGGACTCCCGCTAGATAAACTGGCGATGTTAACAAACAGTCTTGGTCTTAACATCTCAACATTGTTTTCAAATCCGAAACATTCCAGCTTTAAATACAATAAAGATGAGAAACTTGGTTCCAGGTCACATCTCCACTCCCTGTTGTTGTCTGAGGATTAAAACACTTCTGGACCCTTGAAGTGATTTGAGTCCATGGGACATGTGGGACATGTGGGACATGTGGGACATGTGGACAGTGTGAAGTCTCAAGTCTGTAAGGGTAGACATTGGTTCCTGGGTTCTCATTCAGGAGGGAGGAGCACTGCAAAGCCTTTAAGCAGTAAAGAAGAATTCATCTAATGCAAATCTGGCATTTGAGACATCCTTTAGCTAAGAGAAGATGATCTGAAGAGAATCGCTCTGGATTGAGTCTGACACAGATTCTTGTATTTATTATTATTATTATTATTATTATTATTATTATTATTATTATTATTATTATTGTGGCCATGAATTAAAAACATGTTCAGTGGAAATGCTAAATCTGACACTTTGTCACATAAAACACTGAAACTGGCTAAAGCTGGAGCATGACTGAACCGGTGGGCCCTTCATGGGAAGCTCTGGGAATGGTTTAGTCATTTCTAACAAACAGACTGATTCAGATGTGCAGCATGAGAAGAATTAATGTTAGCACCGCACTTTGTGATGCAGATACCTGAACGTACTCTGTATTTAAATCCCACACAACAGCACTCGGCCTCCAGCTGATCCAGATCCAGTAAGTGTTTGTTCCTCAGCCAGAACCAGTGGGCAGGAGCCTTACTGTAAACACAATTACACTCACTGTGGCAGCAGCCAGAGACCACATGAAGGGAGGAAGACCCTCATGCAGAGCCCTCACACACACACACACACACACACACACACACACACACACACACACACACACACACACACACACACACACACACACACACCACCGTACACTGTAATCAGCAGAACTACAGTGAGGACATGAAGCAGTTGTTTGCTAAAATCCATTGAATTCATGTGTCCTCATTAACGTACACACAGCACCACGCTGACAGAGAAACACAACACTTTATAAATGTCTTCAGTTCTTAAAAAGGCAAACTGAAACATCACACGGTCCTAAGTACTCAGACCCTTTGCTGTGATGGTCCTACATCTTCACTGGAGTCCAGCTGTGTTTGATTCTACTGAATGGACCTGATAAGGAAAGCCATGCCTGTCTATAACAGACCTTACAGCTCACATGTCAGAGCAGATGAGAACCATGAGGTCAGAGGAACGGCTTGAAGAGCTCAGAAACAGAATTGTAGCAAGGCACAGATCTGGTCAAGGTTACCAAAAACATCTCTGCTGCACTTAAGGTTCCTAAGAACCCAGTGGTCTCCATAATCCTTAGATGAAGACGTTAGGGATGACCAGAACCCTTCCTAGAGTAGCCATCCAGCTAAACTGAGCTACCGATGGAGAAGAGCCTTGGTGAGAGAGGTAAAGAAGAACCCAAATATCACTGTGGCTGGGCTCCAGAGATGCAGCAGGAGACGGAGAAAGTTGTAGAAAGTCAACCATTACTGCAGCCTCCACCAGTCAGGGCTTTAAGACGGAGTCTCACCTGAAGCCTCTCCTCAGTGTACGACACATGCAAGTCTGCATGGAGTTATCTAAAGGACAGCTGAAGGTGAGAAACAAGGCTCTCTGGTCTGATGAGACCAAGATGGAACTTTTGGGCCTTAATTCTGAGTGGTATGTGTGGAGAAAACCAGGCACTACTCATCACTTGTCCAATACAGTCCCCACAGTGAAGCATGGCGGTGGCAGCATCATGCTGTGGGGTGCTTTTCAGCTGCAGGGACAGGATGACAGAACGATGAATGCAGCAACTACATGGATACCTTGGACAAGAACCTTCTCCAGAGTGCTCAGGACCTCCGCCTGGGCCGAAGGTCTACCTTCGACCATGACAACGACCCTGAGCACACAGCAAAAAGATCGAAGGAGTGGCTTCACGGCCACTCTGACTGTTCTAGCTCAGCCAGAGCCCTGACTCAAACCCAAGCGAGCTTCTGTGGAGAGATCTAAACATGGCTCCACCAACGTTCACCATCCAACTCAACAGAACTGGAGAGGATCCCCAAACTCAGGTGTAAGACACGTGTTGCATCTTTACCAAGAAGTCGACGAAGAAGAAGAGCTGTATCAGCTCAAAGGTGCTTCTACTAAACACTGAACAAGGGGTCTGACTACTTAGGACCATGTGATATTTCAGTTTGTCTTTTTTAGTAAATCTGCTGACATTTCTAAAATTATTTGTTTTTCTACCCACATGGGTGATTTGTGATCAATAATGGGAAAATGTATTTCATTGATTTCTTCTGGCACTCGAGGAGTACAGACACTTCCCTCTTTCGCTCCCTTATCTTTTTTTCCCGAGGCTCTTTGTCCTGTCTGCCCACAGAGCGCTTCTCTGCATTTCTTCTGAAAAACACTATTTTTAACCATGGATTTGATAAACTGGTCATTCAATGTGATCGATAAGATTTTTTCAACAATGAGAACGGAGCAGGGGGCTCCCACATGTCCACAGGGGACACACCCGGTGGGATATATGTTGGATTCCTGGAAGGAGTGGAAGATCATATGCCTCTCCCAGCTGTCCATTGAGGATATCGAAGACGTGTGGATATTCGGCCTGATGATCACTGGATTTCTCCTGATTGGAGTGGGAGGATGTCTGGTTTTCTGGAAATTTGGGAAGACGGGAGGGATTGGAAGGAGATCCACACCCACGGAAAGCACCGTCCGTGTGGAGACTTCTCAGACTGGGACGTTACTCGAGTTGAATCGTAAGCTGGACAATGTTCTAGCTGCGATACCGGTATTAGTGCACAAAATGGGCGGCATCTCGGAGAGCGTCACCGCACGGTAAGGACAAGTTTTAAAACCCAAATTGGCTTCACTGAAGGACTGGAATGATCAGTTCAAAGACTTCGGATTGGTGGCCTTCAGCCTGGCGAGGTCATCAGCTGGAGGAGTCAATGTGCTCTTTGCTTCTCCCAAGATCTCCCTCCCACCTGTGACTGTACAGTAGATAAGCACCGTAGATGGCTGCTCTCGCTGGGAGAAACAGGATCCCACCCCCCACCCCCACCCCCCCCCACCCCCCGGCCTTCCTATTGGAGTCTTATGTTATGTTGTGCTGTCTGAAGTCTGTTGCATATTTGTTTGAGGTGTTTTTTTGCTGAGCAAAGCTGGCCTCTTGGTGGGAGGGTAACTCTGAATTGCCTTTTTTTCCCTCCACCTGATCCAACCCTCATGTAACCTTCTTATCTCTATTAACAAGAAGAAAGAAAGAAGAAGAAAAATATCATTTCTATAGCGCCTCTCAAGATAAAAATCACGAGGTGCTTCACAAAAACAAAAAATGTAAAAATATAAAAAGCGTAGTGCGACTCGGGTTGCGAATGACCACAGTCACCAATTCTTGTCATGTGTCTTGCCCAGTATGTCTGATCTCTGAATTGTGAGTACTGAAACTCTAATTTCCCTCTGGGATTAATAAAGTATTGATTGATTGATTGATTTAGCAAACAACTGAGCTATAAAAGACAGAAAAACTAACGGCGGTCAGAGTACTATACAGTAGGTTACTAGATCATCTGAAAAGATCACCAGCTGCCCCCTGCCCACCCTGGAGAGCATTGTAAGCTTCACAGGTCTAAGTAGAGCACAGCCAATTGTGTCAGACTCTTCTCATCCAGGACACCAGCTATTGCGACTGCTTCCATCAGGGAGATGCATCACGTCCCTGAGGTGCTTCAGATCCCTGAGATGCTTCAGATCCCTGAGGTGCATCAGGTCCCTGAGGTGCTTCAGGTCCTTGAGATGCATTAGGTCCCTGAGGTGCTTCAGGTCCCTGAGGTGCATCAGGTCCCTGAGATGCTTCAGGTCCCTGAGGTGCATCAGGTCCCCGAGGTGCTTCAGGTCCTTGAGATGCATCAGGTCCCTGAGGTGCAGAACCAATAGACTGAAGGACAGCGTTTACCTGTGGTGAGAAGGTCCTTTTTCATTATGTTTCTTAGTAAAGGGAAGGAGTTTGCTACACCCCCAATGCTGACTACCTGTGGTTTATGCATATTTGTGGTTGTTGTTTTTAGCAAAAATCAGCATTTTTACCATGTTTTAATGAACATTTTAGTGCTGTTTTTATGGAAGCTGCTTTGATATGTGCATCTGCGTATGTTGTTTATGGCACTGTGTCAGATGAGGCCTACGTACGTAAAGACCTCAGTACCTTCTGTACCATTGTACTTTCCAATAGACAGGTAAGAAGTTGAAGAATCTATTGTAGATGAGCATGAGATGAGTGAGCATAAACATTTGATTCCTCAAATCTGATATAGAGAGCATGTTTCCTGTGTGGGACGTGACTGACAGGAAGAGGAAACGTAAGGACAGTATCTGGGGTATCTGAGGGCGGTTTCAGCCTCGTAACCTTTCCAAACAACGTTGGCACAAACATGGTTTCACTTTGGGTTGTGTCTGACCCAGATCATTATCTCCACACTGTGCTGCAGATGAACTCAGTGTCAGCAGTTTCAGCTCATGTTTAACAAACATGACTTACCCAGAGGAGTGTGATGCTGGGTCATCTTAGAGGAGTGATGCCTGAAGCCACGTTCTGACAGAAGAGCTGCTCTCCAAGTCCTGATGGTGGTGTGTTTGACTGTGGAGAGTAATAAAAGGCACCCCGCTCTGGAGGGAGTATCAAGCCCAAAAACAGCATTCAGCAAACACACAACAGAGCCTGGCGAGTGTCAGGGCGTGGAAAGGACAGGACTTTGGGACAGTGATGAACTTCTCCCCTTCTGCAGTTTTAAGAAGCACCATTTTAGATCTGATGGAGTTACAAATGAAAACATCAGCTGGGCTGTCTGAGGTCTGGAGGGTGAGTTAGGAGAGTTAGATCTACAACTACAGTGTGTGATTGTGCATGTTGCTTACAGTGAGTCTAAAACCTAAGAGCCCCACCCACTTCCACAGTGGAAAGAATGAGATGCTGTTCTGTGAAAGACTGACCAGTGAGAGGTGAGACGCTGTGTGTGTACAGTGTGCATTTGTGCAGCATTTGTGCTCACAACTTTATATGTGAGAAGAAGGATCTTAAAATCTATTCTGAATTTAACAGGAAGCCAGTGTAGGGAATCTAGGACAGGAGAGATATGATCCCTCTTTTTAATTCTCATCAGAACTCTAGCTGCAGCATTTTGGACAAGCTGAAGACTTTTAACTACATTCTGTGGACTTCCTGAGAGTAATGAATTACAGCAACCCAGTCTTGATGTAATTGTAACATCCAGCAATGGTCATTTTAGGTACAGTCTGACCTTTCAACATCTATTCAACATCTGGTCAGAAAGGAGACACAACACTGCATGTGTTCCCTTTAAATGAGTCTGTCTTCATACCAGCTGGGATTCACAGACTCTGCAAGTCTGAAAGATAAACAATAACTTTCTTTCCCACGGTATCATCTGTCTGCCTCCACATAAGGAACACTCCAGCTCTAATCAGTTGCTAAAATCAAGAATGATTTCCTAAATCAATCATTAAATAAACATTTGTTTATTGCTACTTACAATCATTATATTGTAATGAACTGCTTCATTAATCTGTGTTCAATAATTGTTATGGTATGTTGTGTCTACTAGAACCTACCATGTGTTCATGTTTATGCGACGAGGTCCTCACACCTGCACTCACACCATAAAAAGTACGGTTAAGTTAAACTCCAACACTTAGAGACTTGTAAACCAGTCAGAACATCCTGTATCAAGAAGGCGTGTTTCTGAGTTGTCTTGGTAACATCTCCCAAGCTGTCAGCCTCTGATTGGCTGTACAAACCATAACATCAAAACCTTAAACCTGGATCATCCTGAGTGATTCGACAGTTCTAGAGAATTGCTCAGGCTGGCCATCTGTAGTAAAACCTCTTTAACCATCAAAGATTTTGACATGTCATCAAAACCTTTTTGCACCTGCAAAGCTGATGAGCAAACAGTTCCAGCAGAAACAAAGCTGATATTGTTAGACTCCTTAAGAGTACGCCAGACGAACGGTTCCATCCAGCTGTTGTGACCCGAGACATCTCTGGACCGAAGAGTCGGTACCACGGTATTCTACAGCCCTCCGGTGCCAGAGGTCAGCCGACCCCTGCGACTTTCGGATCCAACCAAGAGGGTCTCTCAAAAACGAGTGAAATAGACATGACAGATTGCATCTGGATGTTCTTCTGATGATAACCACTTATAGCTTATAGCAAACCAAATTCTTTTCACCAGAACTTAGCTTATGTGATAAGGAAGCTCTGACTGACATCGCATTCACACATAGGTTCCTTCATCACGTGTAGTTACATCCACTCACAGTAAATGCTTAGTTAATTAGTCATGTTTTAAATTGTTTGTAATATAAATGCTTACTTTTATAAGCCTGACTCTTTCTTCAAATAACACAAAGTGTGGTTGATCACTGAAAAAGCAAAGAACCTAGATCTTCTGAATTAAATCCTGGAATCTTCTGAATAATTACAATAAAGACCTAGCAGGTTAATATTTTATATTTATATAGAATATTACATATTCCTGGTCATAACAAATAAAAATCATTGATTTGCCTACGCTACATAATAAATGCATGAACTAGTTTTTCAGCATCACTCCTGGAAAGGATGCTTCTATTCTTAGCAATATTCCAAAGGTGGAAGAAGGAAATCCCACAAACTTCCTAAATTAGGATTTTCAAGACAATATGGTTTCAGACTCAAACAGTGGATGTGTTTGTAGCATCCAGCAAATGAAATCAGCCACATCAACTCACAACAAGAAACACAGTTACTACTGTTAACCTGGCCATTTCAACCAACACTTGTCACAAATAAGTTTCTGCTAGCGAAAACATGCTAACAAAGGAACACAATCACTCAACTTTTTACAATTTTATTCCTTCTTACTTTCATTCAGTTTTTTTTTGTTGAAGAGCCGAGACTAGAAAAAAATTATGCTCAAAATGTCATGACTCCCAATCCTTCACCCTCCTCAGCCTTCATGCTGCACACCTGGTCTCGTCATTAAGCCCCAGCCAAGCCCTGTTTCCCTGACTACCACAATCAGCTTCATCCACTTCAACTGCTCCTGACTCCTCAGCTCATCTCACACACCTGCTTCCCCTACTATATATTCACCAGTAAACTACCAGTTCCCTGCCAGATTATTTACAGCCCTGCCAGTAAATTCTCCAGCAATTCACCCTGCCTGATCTCTGCCTCCAGACCTTGTTTTTCTCCTGACCCCTGCCTTTCACGCTGCCTGCCATTTCGACCTTCGCCTGTCCCCGACTCTGTCTCCAGCCTCGCCCTCCTGGTAACTCTGCTGCAAATAAAGACTTTTTAAAATCTATTTTTACTGTGTTTGGCATCTTCACGGGTCTTCCTAGTTCTGCTCATGACACAAAAAGCACATTTCTGTCTGTCTTACATAAGTGATAACTGTGTCAGCACAGCTGTCCGTCTTCTGTTCACAGACCAGACTCAGCAGGTGAGTGAAGTTGGCTTCCCACCTACATCAGAAAGCACTAACCACTCTATTTGCGTGGATTTCTGATGTGTGTTGGAAGCCAACTTCACTCAACTTGGCTCAGCGCTTCCCTGCCATGTATGCCCAGTGCTCAGCTTCTCATTGACGCTACTACGAGTGACGACGTTGTTGCTTATAAACATATCAGTGATGTTAACACATTTCTTAACCATGTGTTTCCTGAAAAACTCGTGCTTTTGGACAGATAGAACATGTTTAATGTTTTAAAGTCAGTGTGTCAGGATTATTGTCTCCCCAGCAGACACATGACCAACCTTCAACGTTTTTTTTCCTCCGCGAAAGGGGGATGGCGTCCAAATTAAAGTGACCCTGCTCCTTGTTTTCAAAGCTGCAAATCTGACAGGGAGACGGGAGTTAGAGCGGACGCACCTTCCTCCTGTTGCTAACCCAGCCCCCAAAACTCGGATTTGAGGCTGGGGAAAGATGGCGCTTGCGCACGGTCACGCTGCGAGCTGCTCGTCCTCTTTACGCACTGATGCCTTGCATTTTATCGGTTTTTATTGGCGTTGGCTTTTATGCACTTTTCTTGTCGCTGATCCCTTTTTTGAATGGTGTGGATCCTCTGCTGACATATGATCGAGCTGCGCTGCTGAGGCTTCGTCCTTCCGTTGATGTAGCCGGCAGCGCGCGCTGGGAACCGGGCTGTGCGAGCTATGAACCTCACGGACGATGCTGCTGGTTGAACTGCCCGCGTGCTCTCTCCACCCAAGCCGTGATGTGTCGGCCCTCTGTCCGCCCCAGCTCGAGAAGGAAGCATCAGAGAAGACGAGGAAAGAGAGGTAGCCGGCGCGTGAGACGTCGGCCTGGATCCCTGAACAAGCGGCTGGCCCGATCCGGCCCAGCTTCTGACCCGATGGTTCCGAGATGTCTCCTGGATTACTCGGCGCCCTGCTCAGGGAACTCGGCCGGCTCTGATGGTGTATCGGCACCGCGCCACGGCCGATCGGCTCGAAGATCACGCCAGACTGGGGTTTGCTGGGAGAATCTGCACTCGGTTACGGGCACAGAGTTAGAGGGGACTGGGTCTGTGCGCGATCTCTGTGCTGCAGCCCCGCTGCAGACCCGGTTTGGTTTGGTCATTGCCAGGTCTGTGCTGAACAAAACTTTTATTCTTCGTGACTTTTTTATTCAGCATGACCTGGGTTTTCTCTGCATCTGTGAGTCCTGGATCCCGTTTGGCGACACAAGTTCCCTACTCAAGCTCATACCACCTGGCTGCTCGTGTTTTAATATCCCCAGGTCACGGGGCAGAGGTGGAGGGCTGGTTGTTGTTTTTAAATCCAGCTTTCCTTGTAAACAGCTTACACCCACCATGTCATTTTCTTCCTTTGAACTGTGCTTATTTGAACTGTGCATCTCCCCCCGCCTGCTCGTTGTGCTGATTTATCGGCCTCCAAAGACTGACTCTAACTTCCTTAATGATTTCTGTGATCTTGTGGCAGACTGCATCCTAAAATATGATTATGTCCTATTTTTTGGTGATTTTAACATCCATATCTGCTGTCCTGACAATGTGCTTGCTAAAGGTTTTTTTAATTTGCTAGAGTCATTCAATCTAACTCAATGGGTATCATCCCCAACTCATGCCAGGGGTCACACCCTGGACCTGGTTATCTCTTATGGTCTACCCATCATGAACCTTGTGACTTTGCCTCCTGTGTTCTCTGACCACTCTCCAATACTCTGTGATGTTACGTTGCCCTGTCCCTGTGTGTGAAGCTCCAGCTACTAGGTTCAGAGCCCTGGATGCAGAAACAATTTCAAAGTTTGTGGACTGTATGTCTGTAAGGTTAGAGACCTTTAACCCTGATCCATCTAACGTTGATCACTATTCACAACACTTTGATGTACTTTGTAATCAGGTCCTGGACGTGGTTGCCCCTCTCAAGCTTTGCAAGTCTCAACCTAGGAGGGAGCCTTGGCTCTCTGATGTCACACGGGCTTGTAGGCGGGCGTGTAGATCCTCTGAGAGAAAGTGGAAAAAGGATGGCCTACAGGTCTCGCGTGAGTTGTTCAGAGCATCTCTGGTTGCTTATCAGGATGCAGTGAGGGCCGCCAGAATGGCCTATTTTGCAGACATCATTGAGACAAACTCCAATAATCCTAAGATTCTCTTCAAAATGCTAAACTCAGTTCTGGTGTATCAGGAGCCTAGCTTCATGTCTCCTACAGCTGCTGGAAACTCTGAAGCTTTTCACAAATTCTTTGTTGATAAAGTGTCGGGCATTAGAGCAGTCATTTCTGGTAACTCTGTTGACCTGTTCTAGTTCCTCCATTACCACCCACCCTGGGCTCCCTCAGTACAGTTTCATACTCTGAGCTGAGTAAGCTAGTTGCGAGGCAGAAGCCATCTGGCTCTCCACTTGATGTTCTACCGCCTCGTCTCTGGAAGGCTGCCTTTCCGTGCCTTGGCCCTTCACTTGGTCAGATTATCAATGGGAGCCTCAGCACAGGTGTGGTCCCAGCTGCTTTGAAAGCAGCAGTTATTCGGCCGACCCTGAAGAAACCTGGTGCTGATGTCTCTGTGATAGAAAATTACAGGCCTATCTCTACCCTGCCCTTTACATCTAAACTGCTTGAGAAAGTCGTTTATCAGCAGCTGGTCTCACATTTAGCTGACTCTGATCTGTTTGAGGTTTTCCAATCAGGGTTCAGGTCTGGCCATAGCACAGAGTCTGCTCTACTGAGGGTCCTAAATGACATCTATCTATCACTAGATCAGGGAACATCTTTGCTGCTTCTGTTATTAGACCTGACAGCAGCCTTCGACACAGTTGACCACGTGATTCTACTCGATCGCTTGGAACGATGGGTTGGGATCAAAGGGTCAGCTCTGGACTGGTTTAGATCGTATCTCCAAAACAGGACATTCTGTGTTAAACTGGGTGATGTTTTTTCTTCTTGGGAGGGGCTCCGGTGGGGGGTCCCGCAGGGGTCGATCCTTGGTCCACTTTTGTTTGCCATTTATCTGCTACCTCTGGGGTCAATCTTTCGTAAACATGGCCTATCATTCCATCTGTATGCTGACGATTGCCAGATTTACTCTCCATTGTGTCAGGAGAAAGGTCACTCTATTCAGTCCTTTGTCTCCTGTGTTAATGAGGTGAAGTCTTGGCTAATGTCCAACTATCTACATCTGAATGAGGGAAAGACAGAGCTCATTGTTTTTCACCCCAACAGCAGGAATGTGGATCGTTATGCTGATCTTGGCCCTCTTTCTCCATACTCAAAACCAGTTGTTACCAGTTTGGGGGTGAAACTTGATGTAGGACTTAAATTTGATGCTCACATCAATTCTGTGATCCGGTCCAGTTTCTTTCACCTGAGACGCCTTGCTAAAATCAAGCATATGCTGTCGAGAGCCCACCTGGAGCGGGTACTGCATGCCTTTGTAATTTCTCGGCTTGACTACTGCAGCTCTCTCTACGCAGGGTTGTGTCAGTCAACACTGCGTCGCCTACAGGTTGTGCAGAACAGCGCTGCCAGGTTCCTGACTGGGACCAGGAAACGGGACCACATCAGTCCAGTTCTGGCCTCCCTGCACTGGCTTCCGATTTCCTATCGCTCACAATTCAAAATACTCGTCTTTGTTTCTCATTTCTTCCAGGGTGGTGCTCCCCTCTATCTGGCCACACTCCTGAACACATTCCCCATCACGCGCTCTGCGCTCCTCTGACCAAGGCCTGCTCGCTGTCCCTCGGTCTAGGTGTCGTACCCGTGGGGACCGGGCTTTCTCAGTCCTAGCACCGTTACTCTGGAACCAGTTACCACCCTCAGTTAGGCTGTCCCCTTCTCTGCCAGTCTTTAAGAATCACCTAAAAACACACCTCCTCCGCTTGGCGTTTCCAGAACATGTTTGATTATGGCCCTCTATTATGTTGCATCCATTCCACAGTTTTCATTGGTACACTCAATCCATCCACTCAATCCAATTGTGTTTCACACATTTGTATTTTACCGGAATGTTTCATCTATCTTGTTATTTCCATTTTGTAATTTGTATTTTGTAATTTGAATTTCTTTTATTGTTGATTTATTCAATATATTTACATACAACTGTACAATGTTCAGCGCTTTGGGCTTCCTGACAGGGTTGCGGAAGGCGCTTTATAAATAAAGCTTTGATTGATTGATTGATTGATTGAAATACCGTTGAAATATGGTTGAAATTATGGCAGTTGTAATCTCAATGGTGAAACTACATTAAAACAACATTGAATGCCTAACAGTTATATTTATGTCAGTGCATCACATGAATGTCAATGTTGAAATATGGTTGGTTTAGTGACAAAGATGACTGTTGTTTTATTGTTTAAACAACAGTCATCTAGGTGGTGATTTCTTGGCCACTGAACCCACCCCACCAGTTCCCTACGACCGAGATGCACTTCTGAGTATAAAATGCTAGGTGGCAGTCTGCATGTTTTTTACGTCAGTCTGCAGAGGAATAAGAAGAAAACAAACATGAAGAAAACCTGCATGAAGAATCAAAGGAGCAGGAGACGTAGAAGAAGCAGTAGAAGAAGAACATATCATTTCTTGATGGTGTAGATTACAGGAATGCTATATTGGCTTGGTTTGTGAGCGTTTTAGCCGAAAATAGAAACGCAACTCTGGTTTTGATAAAGTAAGAAATAAAGTGATAAATGAATAGACCAGTGTGATAACTAAGAGATTTCTAATTGGTTCAGTCCGCCGGAAGGGATGTGTTAACAGATTCTCTGAATGCTGTGTGTTTGGCTGGGTTTTTGAGCGTTTTAGCCGAAAATAAAAACGCAACTCTAGTTATCTCTTTGTTTGTTTTAATTTTTGTTTGAATAAATGAGAGAGTGCCTGGACTTGCTTTATTCTAGTAGAAATAAGGATATCGCAACTCATATTCACACACGTCTCACGTATAGGTGGTCAATATTTTTTTTACAGGTTGGCTGTCACGCTGTAAATCAAATCCCGCTGTGTTCAGCACAGTCGAAAGCCAGATTCATAAGCCTAAATCTGACCTACGTCTGACCGAAGACAGACGGTGTGGTATCTAAATATGGTAAATAAGAACTCACAAACACCTTTGAGTAAAGATGGTAAATGTATGCATAAAATCCAGAAAATGGGGAAATTATCTGAAAATGGATGAAAAAACATGATTTCTCTGGTAATTTGATAACCGCTGATGGTCTTTGCAGTGTGTGCCTCAAGCCTTTGCTTGAACACCTGCCCTGATTGCAACCAGTAACTTGTCTGGTTAATTGTCCCTCTTTTCTCTTCGACTGCAGGTATTAGGTGATTGATAAAATCCCTAACAATTTTTTAGAAGAAAAGAACAATCACATATTTGTAACGGAATGAAATTGTCACAAACAGAACTCAGAAGACCCGTGAAGATGCCAACACAGTAAAAATATATATAAAAAGTCTTTATTTAAAGCAGAGGTACTTGGAGGGCAAGGCTGAGGCAGGTTCAGAGGCAGGCTAAGGTCAAAGTGGCAGGCAGAGAGCAAGGCAGGGGTCAGGCAAAAAACAAGGTCCAGAGGCAAAGATCAGGCAGGGTGGATGGCTGGAGAATTACTGGCAGGGCTGTAATAATCTGGCATCTGTTGACTGGATGGCTGGTTCTTTTATAGCAGGAGAAGCAGGTGAATGGGATGAGGCTGATTACAGGAGCAGGTGGAATGAATGGAGCTGATTGAAGCTGACAGAGGTTGCTGGGGAAAGTAGGGCTTGGCTGGAGCTTGGTGAGAGGAACCAGGTGAGCTGAATGAAGGTATAATGAGGAAGTGGAGGAGGGTGAAGGATGGGAGTCATGACAGAACCCCCCCCCCCCCCCCCCCCCCCCCCTCAAGAGCGGATATCAGACGCCCACAGGAAACCAGAGCAGGGTGTGAGGAGGGGGATCAGGGAGGAGGGCCAGAGCAGGGCGGGAGGAGGGGGACCAGGAAGGAGGGCCGGAAGGGTCTGGGGGGCTGGCGACGGGAAACCAGGAGCCGGGACCGTGGGAGTCTGGGGGGCCGGCGACGGGGAACCAGGAGCCGGGACTGTAGGAGTGTGGTGACAGAGGACACAGGCGGACGAGGACTACGAGGGGACACTGGACCAAGACTAAGACTACGAGGGGACTCTGGACCAAGACTAAGACTACGAGGGGAAACTGGACCAAGACTAAGACTACGAGGGGAAACTGGACCAAGACTAAGACTACGAGGGGAAACTGGACCACGACTAAGACTACGAGGGGAAACTGGACCACGACTAAGAGAGGAAACTGGACCACGACTAAGAGGGGAAACTGGACCACGACTAAGAGGGGAAACTGGACTACGACTAAGAGGGGACACAGACACTTGAGACTGGGGAACTTCAGACTGGGGAACTTCAGACTGGGGAACTTCAGACTGGGGAACTTGAGAGCAGGAGGGGTCCTCTTAAGAGCAAGGGCAGGAGAGGTCCTCTTCAGAGCCTGGAGGCGTCGACCCTTGGACTGGAGCCCCTTGGACAGGCTGGGCCGGAGCCCCTTGGACAGGCTGGGCCGGAGCCCCTTGGACAGGCTGGGCCAGGACCGGGGCCTCTTGGACCTCATCCGTCGAAGCAGGATGCGATGCGTCCTCCGAGACCACCGTCAGAGCAGGATGCGATGCGTCCCCTGAGACCACCGCCAGAGCAGGATGCGATGCGTCCTCCGAGACCACCGCCAGAGCAGGATGCAATGGGTCTTCCGGGACCACCGCCAGAGCAGGATGCGATGCGTCCTCCGAGACCACCGCCAGAGCAGGATGCGATGCGTCCTCCGAGACCACCGCCAGAGCAGGATGCGATGCGTCCTCCGAGACCACCGCCAGAGCAGGATGCGATGCTTCCTCCGAGACCACCGCCAGAGCAGGATGCGATGCGTCCACCGGGACCACCGCCGGAGCAGGATGCGATGCGTCCACCGGGACCACCGCAGGAGCAGGATGCGATGCGTCCACCGGGACCACCGCCGGAGCAGGATGCGATGCGTCCACCGGGACCACCGCCGGAGCAGGATGCGATACGTTGGAGGGTTCTGGGGAAGGTGACCACCTCTCACAGCAGGTCAGACCCTCCATGGCGACATCCTTCAGTGCAGACCCATATACCCTCCGGACATAAAGGTAGTAATTACCAAGTGCTGGCACCGCTATCAACTCTGGATGGGTGGAGAAGATGACATTTAACCTATCAGCCGCCCGCAGACGTAAGTGGGGGCAGGTTGGCTTGGCAAAGACCTCCCACACAGCCTCCTCGACCATTTGCATCATCCCCTGAACAATCTCCTCCGTCGGGACCGGTCCAGAAGCAGAACATGAGGTGCCGTTCGTGGAACCGCCGACACCTGCACGGGAGAAGGATTAACCCTCTTATCAGCTCCAGAAAACCTCCGGGACCGCCGCCGTCGTGACCTGACAGGAGGGGTTTGAGGCTGGAGTGGCGTGGTCATGAACCCGCTGCACAAGACGTTTGCAGCAGGCCTGGACAGAGGAGTGGAGCCTCTGCGTGGCTCTGGCCTGATGGCCAGCCGCGTTCCCCAGAACGGTGACTCCTGCTCCTTCTCTAGTTCCATAAACTCCAGGAGCGTGAGATCCTCCATGACAGGTACGATGAAAAAAAAGAAGAAAAAAAATACTCCAAGTGCTGTGTCAGCGTTGGGTCAGATTTTTGGCCAGATTATTCTGTCACAAACAGAACTCAGAAGACCCGTGAAGACGCCAACACAGTAAAAATATATAAAAAAAAGTCTTTATTTAAAGCAGAGGTACCTGGAGGGCAAGGCTGAGGCAGGTTCAGAGGCAGGCTAAGGTCAAAGTGGCAGGCAGAGAGCAAGGCAGGGGTCAGGCAAAAAACAAGGTCCAGAGGCAAAGATCAGGCAGGGTGGATGGCTGGAGAATTACTGGCAGGGCTGTAATAATCTGGCATCTGTTGACTGGACGGCTGGTTCTTTTATAGCAGGAGAAGCAGGTGAATGGGATGAGGCTGATTACAGGAGCAGGTGGAATGAATGGAGCTGATTGAAGCTGACAGAGGTTGCTGGGGAAAGCAGGGCTTGGCTGGAGCTTGGTGAGAGGAACCAGGTGAGCTGAATGAAGGTATAATGAGGAAGTGGAGGAGGGTGAAGGATGGGAGTCATGACAGAAATGACTGTTTTCCACCTAAAAGGCATTTCCCCCCTCTCCTCAGCAAGAACTTATCTGCATGAGACTGCCTCAAGGTCATGCATTTGCTTCTAAACTGCTTCCTTTCCACCCCAAGAGAAGAATGAAGACAAAGGACTCTCCTAAATGACTACATATTAATTTAGTACAAACACATGCTCGCTATCGGCAGTTTTCCCTCTGAGATTTAATTTCAAATTAGATAATATTTCTGTTTTCAGAGAAGAGACAAAGCTTAACTGAATGCATTAAGACTGTTTTCTTTACCTTTTCGGTTGTGGCGAGGTGAGCTGGCGGCAGCAGGAATATCTGGGATGCAGTCCAGTCTGTTTCTAAATAAACGAACATGATTCGGAACAGAAAAGATGCAGAAATCAAGCAAGGGGCGGAGCTCACCGAGCGCCGACGTCACGTTAGTTCCATAGGAACCACAAAAAGTCCTAGCTTCAGAGTAGGAGCTAACATAGTTCTAGGAAAGGGTTCCTACAGTCGGAAAGCGCATTTAGTAAGTCCTGACTCCTGGCTGGCATCTTTCAGTTAGTTTTCCAGTTTAATGGGCTCGACACACGGGAGGCGACATCGCCTCTCCTCCATTCATTTTCAATGAGACATGCGCGACAAAGCGATAATCGCGGGTCTCTCTCCTACTAAGCGAAACGCGAAAAACGTGCATGTGAAAGTTTGCACTCGTGCACGTGTCGTGCGCGTACGACCCAGCGACGCGATCCCAGAAAGTTGAAACATTTTCAACTATTCACCGCTGTCGCTCGGATGAGGACCAATCAACGGAGGTTTCATTCACTGACCAATGAGCGGACAGGATGCTCCGCACATCTCCGAGCAAACATGGAGGAGAAGTTGATTATTATTGTTTTATGTAGTAAAATCAGAAGTAAGATTTCACATAACTCTAGCAGCATCTTGTGAAACATCATTTCTACCACTTTATTAACTCTGAACCGCTTAAATAACCTTAATTCCCTCCAACCTGACACAGCCAAACAAAACAACGGAAGTTTCGACTTCGCAATGGAACAGAATGCGTAGACGGCTTTGCCGCTGGCCGCTGCCGCGGATCGCCTCCCGTGTGAAAGGTAATAAAAGCGACAGCGACAAATTTCGCTGATCGCAGTCGTTTGTCGCCTCCCGTGTGTCGAGCCCATTAGTCTGCATTTGTTTTAGTTTGTCACCTTACACCTGTGGCAAAATAAATATTTGTATTCTGTTAGTCTTCCAGTTTTAGTCCAGTGCTGTTTTGTACTTTATCTATTTCACTGTCAGCTTTTTGATTTAATCAATGCTTTCACATACTCAGCTGTTTCCAGCTGACCACTCTTTGTTACCTACATTAGTTTTAGTCACCTTCCACTTAGTAACTCCTGGTCAGACTTCCTACCTATTCAAAGTATTGAATTTCTGTTAGTTACTAATTTCAGTCATCAAAGTTTGTAGTACATTGTACTACTTATTAGTGTCCTTACACATTTAGCTTAATCAATGTTTTCACCTACTTAGTGTTTTCTGGCTGACCACATTTAGTTCTCTTCACAACGTTTAACTGATATTGTGTTAATTTTCTAGTTGTAGTCATTTTGATGTAATCCCATTGTTCAGCTTGTCTTTGTTTGGGTCTGTCATTATTGCTGTAAAGCACATTCAGTTGCCTTTGTGTAGGAAATGTGCAATAAAAACATAGCAGTCTTGTCTTGTTGGAATGTTTTATTCCCTGTTACTGTACAGTGACCACAAGTTTTTAGAAAGGTGCTTCAAATAAAATGTAACAGTATTACATAGTAGTAGTAGTAGTAGTAGTAGTAGTAGTAATAGTAGTAATAGTAGTAGTAATAGTAGTAGTTGTTGTTGTAGTAGTAGTAATAGTAGTAATAGTAGTAATAGTAGTAGTACTACTAGTAGTAGTAGTAGTGGCAGTAATAGTAGTAGTAGTAGTAGTAGCAGTAGTAGTAATTGTAGTAATAGTAGTAGTAGTAGTAGTAGTATGAGCAATGCATTGAAATAGGGAAAACATGCCTCGTTAAATGAATGTATGTCTGAAATCTCTGAGACCCAAACCACATGGTCACATGACACAGAAGCTAAAGAGCTCTGCATCATGTTGCTGAGTTGGTGGTTTAAACAAAAGGGGCCCACCGATTCTGTATGCTTTAGTTGGGTATAAAAGGAAGGGTTAAACCAGGCAGGATAGCAGTGCAGCAGGGGCAGAACCGAAACCAGCAGCTCACCCACCAGTATGTCCACCACTGACATGAGCATGGGCAAGGTAGGATAAGAGATAGGGAATTTCTTTTCTGTGGAGTTTGCTTACAGTTCTCAGATGAAATTTCTTGTTTTTCAGATCATCTTCTACGAGGACAGGAACTTCCAGGGTCGCTCCTATGAGTGCATGAGCGACTGTGCTGACATGTCCTCCTACCTGAGCAGGTGTCACTCCTGCAGGGTGGAGAGCGGCTGCTTCATGGTCTATGACCGTCCCAACTACATGGGAAACCAGTACTTTTTTAAGAGGGGCGAGTATGCTGACTACATGAGCATGACTGGATGGAGAGACTGCATCAAGTCTTGCCGTATGATCCCCATGGTAAGTTTCAAACTCTTCCATCTCTGACCTGCAATGCTGGAATGTCCAGAGCCTGACGTTTGTTTCTATTATAGCACAGGGGATCCTACAGGATGAAGATCTACGAGAGGGAGAACTTTGGTGGTCAAATGCACGAGCTAATGGATGACTGTGACTCCATCATGGACCGTTACCGTATGTCTGACTGCATGTCCTGCCATGTGATGGATGGCCACTGGCTGATGTACGAGCAGCCTCACTACAGAGGCAAGATGATGTACATGAGGCCTGGAGAGTACAGGAGCTTCAGGGAGATGGGATATGGAGGCACGAGATTCATGAGCATGAGGCGCATCATGGATATGTGCTAGACATACTAATTTTGAAATAAAATAAATAATAAATACAAACAAAAATGTCTGGTGTGTTACATTAACTGGATAGGAACAAAAAAGGAGAAACTCATAAGGACCTTTCCTTCCCAAGAGATTGAAAACTCACTCACTGTAAAAGGCCTGTGTTTGTATAGCACCATGTTAGGGTTCTACAACCCCCCAAGGTGCTTCACAACACAAACACTCATCCACCCATTTACACACACATTCACACACTGGTGGTGATGAGCTGCATTTTAGCCAAAGCTGCCCTGGAGAGCACTGACAGAGGCAAGACTGCTGAACACAGGCGCCACCGGTCCCTCTGACCACCACCAGCAGGCAGGGTGGGCTACGTGTCTTGCCCAAGGACACAACAGCAGTATTCTCTGGTGGGAACCAGGATTGGTCAAACAACCTTCCAGTTTAACACAGAGCCAGAGATCTCATCCTAACGCTCTAAGCGATCCCAAAATTTCTGATGAGCAACAGTATCGAATGCAGCTGGTTGAGTCCAACAGCAACAGAACCACAGCCTTACCATAGTCAGCTGCTAAAGCTATGCTGTTTAAAATCGTCAAAAGTGCAGTGTCCAGCCCAGAAGCCTGACTGAACTGGTTCTGAGATGACACTGTGAGAGCAAAATGACTGAAGCAGCTAATACACAATACTCTCAACTACCTTAGCAAAATGCTAATTCAAAAAAGGCCAATAATTAGATGTAATTTCAGAGGCAAGCACCACTGCATGGTTAAACTAATCTGGAACGATACCCCGGGGCGGGGGGGGGGTGGGGTGGGGGGGTATTTGGACTTGATTACTATGAAATTGTGTGTATGGAGTTCACAAACTTTTCCTTCTTCATTCATATTTCCTACTGACGTTTATTCAAAGTATTTCTACTAACTTGAAATTTTACATTTTTTATGCATAAACTGTGGTCGACACTCCATAGTCATGCCCTTCTTGAAATACAGTTGCTGTGTAGAGTTACACAAGATATGCTTTGTGTTCTGTGGTTGCACTTTGAGATGAAGTAATCTGAAAGAAACAGCAGGGGGCAGCAGTACGCCCTGGTAGCATGCAGTCTGTCAAGCTGTGGAAAGTCCTGCTTGCATCTCAGCCCTTTGGAATGAAGAGGCAACCACAAAAACAAAGGAGATCAAAATGGATCTCTGGACTTACCTCTCACCCTTATTATTTCCAAAAGTGTGAGACCTTTAGTGTGACCTTTTATTTGTACTGTTGGTCAGTGAACTGCCATTTTGTTAGTTTTTTTTCACTTGTTTCCTTTAGACAGGGAGCTAGGTTTAGATACGTGTCTTTATTTTTCTAGTTTTGATTCTTTAGGGCTTAGTCAGTTTTCCTGGAGTATTAAGGTAGTTGGTTTTTGTTTGTTATTTTGGCCTTGGTTCACCTTGAAGCAAATACATTTTTTAAGCTTGTTAGAAATATATTAATCCTACCCTAATCAGGGTAGCTTGTTAAAGTTATGTGGTTTTATAAGCTGTTCTTTTCTTTTGTTGTGTCAGTCTCTTCTCATCCAGTTGTTTTTGTGTTTTGATTGTTTAAGGTTTTCTGTTGTTTGGAACACTAAGAGTTTGAATTGAAATGCCATTAAAGATGAAAGTTTGGCTGCACTGCAAACCTTTATGATCTCCTTGTGTTTTGATTTAATTTGTTTTGTTTTTTTCCAAAATTCTGGGTTAATGAGTTATTTTTGGGTTCAAACCGTGCTGCACGTCTCTTCCTCCTGTTGACGTGTTCTAGTAGTTGCCGGATCCTGTACGTTGTCCTCACATGTGTGTGGGGGCTAATTTTAGCATCGGGTGATACCATGTTTGTTGATGTGTTCAGTTTCTGGTGACCCCTGCCTCCACAGGGGGGTGATGATTGGACTGATAATAGGTGCACACTCTGCATGGAAGGAATTACCTTAAATATTGGATGGCTGTTACTGAAGACAAGTCAAATACCGCAGTGATCTCCCAGACTTTTCTTGTGTTTTTTCGCCGCAGGCCGTGAAACCAAGATTGGGTCCTGATGAAGGTGCTGATGCAAACAGATGGGGCAGCCGGAGGTCATTCCTCATCACTCCTGCTGCTGTGAAAATGCTGAGGGGCCACCTGGACTCAACTATCCCAGTGCAAGCTCACCAATGACAACAGATAAGTTAAAGAACTGCTTTAAGCTTGCAGGGTCCACCATACAGCTGCTGATGTTGGTGGTCGCACTCATGGCTCTGCCCTGGAACCCCCCTCAGCACCTGACGGAACGATTGAAACAGCAGCAGTTGAGGGAGCAACTGAATCGACAGATGGTGATTGGGGCTCCTCCTGAGCCCATCCACATGACACCGTGACCTGCCTCCACCAACCTCAAGCACCGGTGCCCAAATCTCCTAACTGGTTTCATGGCTTCCCGACCACAATGACACGCCCTCACCATCCAAGCCATTAAGGGAAGTGCACCATCCCACACTGCTGCAACATCAACAAGGTTGCTGGATACGCCCTTTGTTCAGCCTTGTAATGACTGGACGACCTTTATACCCCCCATGGAACACAAATGAACCTGTTCTCGCAGTCCCCTCAGTCATGGGAAGGAGGACCCCCAAAGGATACATCTGGAAATTTGGAAGCTCTCTCTACCTGAACCTGCCACACAACTGGTGTGGAATTTGCAGCCTGGCTCGCCTTCAACCCGCCTCAAATGAAACCACAGAGGACGGGCTGTCCTTACGAGGACATCAGAGCTGAAGTAAGAGAGTCTAGGTCTGTTATGACCTTCTGCCCCTCACAACGGCGACCCCAAAAGACCCCACAGGACTCTTCTGCATCACCTTTCCCCACTTCAAAACCACAACAATGCAACACCATCCTGAAGAAGACATTGTTTTGTCCAAACTACAGCTTCCAGTCCACAGACAAGCCCTTTGACCTCAGCTCTGCCACAGTTAGAGCTGCGTACATTAGCTTTACCCCTCTAGCAATTTCCTTAGCTTCCTGGATTGGCTGACACCTGGTAGTTAGTATCAGCTCTTGTGAAAATGTCTTGCACCTGTTATTTTTATCTTCGTCATGATTTGCTTGGTTATAAGATGACTTCAACAATGTAAACTACAAATTCTGTAACCGTTGTTGATTGATGTCCTAGTTAGCAGCTTAGTTGATTTTATCATCTTTTACCTTTTTACTTTATCACGACTTATTTTGTGATCTTTTTGTGTGTTAGAGGTTGATTTTTACAGCTACAAACATATTTACCATAATCGTAGTATTGTTGTTGTTTTATTACTCTGCCAGTTATGAAGGATGAATCTAACATTTACAGGGAGGATTGTTAGATAAAAACTGGTATTAACATTACTGAATTAATGTCTTGACTGTTAAACATCTGGTGGTTTTTAAATGTAGCTTCATCCATTTATTTTATTCTGTTGATAACAGGCTCCTGCAGGTCTTACAGGGAGGACTAGGTTTTAGGAGGACGACCTAGCCTTGGAACAACCTCTTATCAGTAAAACTCCCTTGAGAAAGTCCAGACTGCTTTGTTGATTTAAAGTGCACTTGGAGAAAGCTTAGTCTCCCTTTTTACAGCTTTCTGCCTGAGAGTCTAAGGGATGTCAAAATGTGTGTGCGTCAATCTTTTGTGTTTGTGTGTGCTTATTAAATGCTTTCGGAGGACTCTGTCTGATGAGAGTGAACTGGCAACCTTTGACTGGTGTGTAATCTTTTCCTCTCCACTTTGCAAAGTCTAATTTGATAGTTTATGAATTGGTATTGGTGTTAATTGATTGATTACTATAACCCCCTGTGTTTTGAACTTTCCCTAAGGTAATCCTGGATTAATAAAATTACCCAACACTTTATACTGTCCGTAGGGGGTCTGGATTCCTGTCCCTGATCGCCCACACACAGCAGCTGGGGATGACCAACCGGTTTCCACGCCCGAGACCACCATGCTGCCAAAAGATGAAATGTCTGTAGGCAGCACAGCGGTACTCCCGGTTGTCATCCCCTGGCTCTCTCGCTGCCTCATCACCATCAGGTCCTCCCGGTATCGCCTGTGAATTTGCAGGTTGCCTCCATCTAAACAAAATAGGGAAAAGTGTGGCAGTAGGCGGACACAGTGATTTGGTTCCTGGCCACAACATTTCCTCTCCAGCAGAGTGGGCATGTCTCAGCAGTTTACACATGTGCGCCATGGTGGTATTCTTTAACAGTTATTTCTGGGGGGGACATAAAGAAAATGTCTTTCTCCTGCTGTTTTGCTACTTGCTGGATGGGCCTCCAGCATGAGCAAGTTAACCGAAAAAGCAGCTGATCAGAGGCGAGCCGTCAGCATATCAGTAAATGATGCAGAGTACAACTCCACATTCTGCCTTTTTCTTCTTGTTCCTGAAACAGGAGCACCAGAGCTTTTCACCAAAGAGATGACCTCACAAGGCATTCATTTATACTAGAGACCAGTGCAGATGTGTTGGAATGAGCCAGTGAACTCCTAAAAGGTAAAGTCCTACAACCTTTCTGGAACCTTTAACAGTAAAGAGAAAACACCATCTATAAATATAACATTTAAATTACATGTGACTATAGTAACATGATGTGGAAGCTGTTAAAAACCCAGAAAGTTTCCATAACAATAATGTTAAATGTAAAAAATCAACACAAAGCTGATTTAGTTTGTGTCCCTCAGTGAGTGGCTGCAATAGCAGCAACACACAGATGATGGTACCTGCTGTATCAGCGTCACAACCTGGAGAAACATTAAAAACCAGGATAAAGGTCTGTCATATTTACCACCTTATGCCCGGATCACACTGAGAGGTTTTTGGCTGTCTTTGTCAAATCCCTCGTCCTGAGCGGAATCAGGACAACAAGCAGTCAACGTCAGGGTGATTTGCATATCTGTACAACATGCTGTGAACAGACAGGGTGGCCGACTCTGAGACAGCTTTCTGGGCTGTCTCACGACCAAATCAGCCTCCAACAGTCTACAAGCATGCTCGCAATCCTACGATTCCTGTCTGCAATCGACCAATGATAGCACACTGTTGGGATGCTGCAGCAGCAAGACTCCGCCTCTCTGAGCTTAGGTTTCAATTTATGTTTAAAATGTGGATTATAAACTACCCGCTCGTTTTTATTTCTTTTAACAGCCCAAGTTAAACAGGAGTTATACTAAAATAATTAACCTACATTTGTAGACTGTTGTATGGAGTATAATCAGACTTGTTAATGTATGGAATTAAGTCTGGATTATGTCTCTCATTATGTGAAATCAATTCTAGGCTCTACAAGATGTATCTGTGTGTGTCAAACCAAGCTAAAGGCCTGTTACCTTCTCTTATCGTGTGTGTGTGTGTGTGTGTGTGTGTGTGTGTGTGTGTGTGTGTGTGTGTGCGCGTGTGTGTCCTGGCAGTAGCCGCCTGAACTGTGATGTCGTAAATTAGTGATGTGCCTTCACTCTGCTGATATGGTTAAACGATTCATGTTGTGGATATAACCTGTCTTGACCTGAATAGATGTTGGGAGTAAGCATGTATGTCATCTATTGTCCTCTGTGGAGTTGGTCAAGATGCTATAACCATATAAATAAGATATCTTGTCCAGCTAATGTTGGAGATGACCAGTTGACCCTGGGCAGAAGAAAAGGGAGGGGTAACCACATCTCCCTCTGCTGACCAGCTGGAGATGACCATTAAGACTGGGAGAAGAAAAGGTGGCATCATGACATCCAAGATTTATGGTCTCTTCGGGGCCGTGGGAGAAGTAACAAGAAGAGGAGGAACACGTGACCAGGAAGTCTGAAATCTGAAGCAGCAAACAAAGAAATGACTGTGAGGGAGGGGTGAGAGTGAATAAAAAGGAGCTACCGGGTCCGGAGGATGGGCCTTTGATGGGAAGAGTGTGTGAGGTACAGAGATGGAAAGAAGGAAGCTTTTGCTTTGAGCTTTTTGTCTGTGATAATCTGACCTAGTGTCATCTTTGGAGAGCTTATTCAGCTCAACTTTGCTATAACTCGGTTTATTGGCAGAGTTGTTTCACTTTTTAACCCGCTTTGTCGGGATTTCATTTGGATTATTATTCTTTTTTCATCTGTGTGAAATAAAGCCTAGTTCCTCGGATTCGTGGAACGAAAAAAAGGATTTACGAGTGGGGTCTCCTCCTGTCGGTGACCGAGCAAAGGTGAGATGCTGGTTGTAAATGCCATAGGTGTAATTGATATAAGTGTTTCCTCCATCCTAGGCTACAGGTAAAGTCAGTTGTCTCCTCAGCAAAAAAGGAACAGCTGGCAAGGGTCTTAACCTGAAGTGTACATAAGCTTCATGGACATGGATTGTGAGTAAACTGAGTATCCTTTGAGCTGCATAAAGTTGGTTTTGCCAGAATCAGAGTCTAGGTTAGCGGTGATTGCTAATCAGCTACTACAGTGTGCAGGCATTTAGGCAGTTAGGCTAGATTGGGAAGATGGCTTGTAACATAGACAATCAGATTAATTGTGAAAATCGTGATTCTGTGATTTGTGAGAGCTGAGAGGAGATGAGCTCATGAACATGAAAAATAAACACAAAAACATGAAATCCCTTTGCTGTTAGTGGAAATCTCACATATTCAGCCAATAGAAATGGTTCAGTAGCATTTAGCTGCAGAGGGACAGAGGAAGCTGACAGCAGGTGTGAGCTGTCACGGAGCGCAGCTGCAGAGCAGTCAGACAGAAATCATGGCCTTTTACTGTGGGCAGTCTAAGACACACCTGTACATTATTCATCAGTCTAATCAGCCCCTTGATATGCCACACCTGTGAGGTGGGATGGATTATCTTGGTAAAGTACTCATAAACACACATGTAGACAGATTTAAGAACAATATGAGTCATGTTTTTTTTTGTGTTTGTAGAAAAAGTTTCAGATGTTTGCGTTCAGCTCATGAAAAATGGTAGCAAAAACAAAAGTGTTGCATTTGTTACGTATCCAAGGGATCAATTCTCACCTACATATTAACCGCATAATAACCTTTCATCTACAGACATAAACCCACCATCTATCTGGCCTCCAAATCCAGAACGTTCTGCTCAGTGCTGGTTTGCATACAAGACAAAACTGTCAAGGTCTCCTGCAAAGGTCCTGCAGTCTCTGTGTAAAGACAGACTTCAACATTCTTCACTCTGAATAGTGAACCTACTGGAAGCCTACAGGACTTTACAACTCATAAGCTTAAATAATCATGTGTGTTGAATGAACAAGATGTTTAAATCAAATGTTTGAATAATCTGTGCTATAACCATGATGGCTTTAAGATGAATATTGTTCTTACAATGATCCATTCAGACTTTATCTCCACCAGATCAGATATGTTTGATTTAACAAGTTAATATCTACAAGCATACACATTATAATAAGATATGTATTAATGTTAATATTTACCTCACATAAGTGTTTTAAAACATTCTCATTCACAAAGCGTTAAACACCTTTGTATCTGAACAAGGTGTGTCATCTGAGGAATGTTTTGGTAAAGCCCTCGAGACATGGCCTATTCTGATTTGCCAGAATTATAAGCAATGAGTTTATTAAAACAAGAATTACTTCCCGATTAATTCAGTTTCCAGTTGACTCCAAATTCGGCCAAATCGAGAAATAAGCCCTTTTGATACAATCTACTTTGACCTCCAGTCAAATCCTCACTGCGAAACTGGCTGATACAGCCAAACAGCTCTTTTCAGAGCTACTCCACACCTCAGACCTCTAATCTGCAGAACCCAGGTTGCATCTTATGGCTGGTGAAGCTGAACTCAGAGGAAGCTACTAATCTCTGAGTATTGTGTTTCAACGTCCGGTGACCTCACCACTCTGACCGCACCCCTCCGGACCACCGGGAGCAACTCATACCAAGGGTATCGTAGCCTGCACACTGGCGTCTGATGAGTTTAAACAAACAACTTTCTAGATTATAAACAAACGACCAAACATATATTTTTGTTCAGTGTAGTTACTTTTGAATGGAGTAATCATTAGTCAGTAATCAAATTACTATTTCAACGTAACTGTGGCAACACTGAATACAGGAGTAGATCAAACACAAAGACAACCAGGGAAAGTTCAGATGAATAAAAGATTTATTTCACATTTTTCTCTGTTGAATCTCATCACCTTTGTTTAAAGAATCAGCAACACCAAAGTACAGCTCACAGCTACAGTTAGGAAGGCTCAGAATGTTCTAGACCGAGCTGGATCAGGTTTAGTGTCTGATCTGCTCCACCAAGTGTAACGAAGGTGTGTCAAAGGTCATCACACACACACACACACACACACACACACACACACACACACACACACACACACACACACACACACACACACACACACACACACACACACACACACACACACACACACACACACACACACGCACACGCACACGTGCACACGCGCACACACACACGTTTGATCAATCAGCACTCTGGGATTAAACACCTGGATTTACCTGAGCTATTTTTACTTTGCGGACATTACTCAAGTAGCCTGTGACATAACAAATGTTTAGGTCACCTGTAGAAAGGAACCAATGAGATGTGGCAGTAAGGATCAGAGTGGGAGGGGCATAAACAGTCAGAGTTACACAGGCACTTCAGAAAGTAGTGACATACAAACATCCACTAAGGCACAAAAAATCACCACAAACACAGTCTAGGAGACCACCTACACACACACACACACACACACACACACACACACACACACAACTCTGACACCACATCATTTTTTATGGTAACATCTGGAGCAGAATGAGATTTTTCTGTTTATTTCTTACTTCTTAAATCACTGGCTTGACTGATTTTTTACTCTTAGTCTTCTCTCTGCTGAGAATACATCTCTTAACCTCTAATTAGCCCCTTGCTTCTGTGAACTCACTGTAGGGTCAAACCATTAGTCATCCTACAGCTGTGGAGTTCCCTCAGACGTCAAGTGTTGAGTCATGTTACTGAGAAGCAGCAAAGCTAGCTAATAGGCGCTAGCAGCTTAGCTTCGGGGAAGGAGGCCCTTCTTGTGCAGCACCAGGCTAGCAGCAGCCGCAGCACATAGGACAGCAGAGACACCTGTTAGCTTCAGCAGACCTCCAACTGAAGGCAGGTTTCTCTCCCAGAAGGTGGTCTCAAACGGGAGGGCTGGCACGTCCTGGACCAAAACGTTTCAGAAAGAATTTAGTTGAGAGAACAGACTGACAACATTTAGCTTCAGGTAGTGCATGGGTGGGTTGCTCACCTTGCTCTCAGGTTCTGGCTGGTGGATCTGACTCTGGTGGATTTTACCCATCGCACACAAGACCTGACAGAAGAAATGGGTTCAAGTCAGAGACAAAAGCCAAAGAGGGATCTGACCTGACCAGTAAACATCTCATCTGTTCCTTTTTCCACTGACACCACAGCTAATGTCTCTTCTATGCTAACAGAGGTGTGGACGACTGCTGTTGTGGAGAAATACTAGAAAGTCTCTTTTTACATTATGGACTGTCTCTTTTTACATAATGTACTGTCTCTTTTGACATTATGGACTGCCTGTTTTTACATTATGTAATGCCTCTTTTGACATTATGGACTGTTTCTTTTTACATTATGGACTGTCTCTTTTTGCATTATGGACTGTCTCTTTTTAAATAATGCTCTGTCTCTTTTTACATAATGTACTTTCTCTTTTTACATTATGGACTGTCTCTTTTTACACTACGGACTGTCTCTTTTTACATTATGTACTGTCTCTTTTTACATTATGGACTGTCTCTTATTACATTATGTACGGTCTCTTTTTACATTATGTACTGCCTCTTTTTATATTATGGAGTGTCTCTTTTTACACTACAGACGGTCTCTTTTTCCATTATGGACAGTCTCTTTTTACATAATGTACTGTCTCTATTGACATTATTGACTGTCTCTTTTTACATTATGTAATGTCTCTTTTGACATTACGAACTGTCTCTTTAGACATTATGTCCTGTCTCTTTTTACATTATGTTTTGTCCCTTTTTACATTATGTACTGTCTCTTTTTACATTATGAACTGTGTCTTTTTACATTATGTTTTGTCTCTTTTTACATTATGTACTGTCTCTTTTTACATTATGAAATGTGTCTTTTTACATTATGTTTTGTCTCTTTTTAGATTATGTACTGTCTCTTTAGGGTTAAGGTTAGGGTTACGTTATCGACTGCCTCATTTTACATTATGGATTGTCTCTTCTTATATTATGGACTGTCTCTTTTTACATTATGGACTGTCTTTTTTTACATTATGCACTGTCTCTTTACATTATGGACTGTCTCATTTCATATTACAGATTGGCTCTTTTTACATTATGTACTGTCTCCTTACATTATGGACTGTCTCTTTTAACATTATGAACTGTCTCTTTTTACATTATGTTTTGTCGCTTTTTACATAATGTGTTGTCGCATTTCACATTATGGACTGTCTCTTTTTACATTATGGACTGTCTCTTTTTACATAATGTACTGTCTCTTTTTACATTATGGACTGTCCCTTTTTACATAATGTACTGTCTCAAGTTACGTAATGTACTGTCTCTTTTTACACTACGGACTGTCTCTTTTTACATTATGGACCGTCTCTTTTTACATTACGGACTGAATCTTTTTACATAATGTACTGCCTCTTTTTACATTATGTACTGTCTCTTTTTACTTTATGGACTGTCTCTTTTACACGACAAACTGTCTCTTTTTACATTATGGGAGGTCTGTTTTTACATTATGGACTGTCTCTTTTTACATAATGTACTGCCTCTTTTTACATTATGTACTGTCTCCTTTTACACTACGGACTGTCTCTTTTTACATAATTTACTGCCTCTTTTTACACTACAGACTGTCTCTTTTTACATTATGGACTGTCTCTTTTTACATTATGTACTGTCTTTTCTTACATTATGGACTGTCTCTTTTTAGATAATGTACTGCCTCTTTTTACATTATGTACTGTCTCTTTTTACATTTTGGACTGTCTCTTTTTATATTATGGACTGTTTCTTTTTATATTATGTACAGTCTCTTTTTACATTATGTACTGTCTCTAGTTTTACATTATGGACTGTCTCTTTTTATATTATGGCGTGTCTATTTTTACAGAATGTGCTGTCTCTTTTTACATTATGTACTGTCTCTAGTTTTACATTATGTACTGTATCTTTTTATATTATGGCGTGTCTCTTTTTACACAATGTAATGTCTCTTTTGACATCATGGACTGTCTCTTTTTTGCATTATGTCCTGTCTCTTTTTACATTATGTACGGTCTCTTTTTACATTATGTACTGTCTCTTTTTATATTATGGCGTGTCTCTTTTTACACAATGTAATGTCTCTTTTGACATCATGGACTGTCTCTTTTTTGCATTATGTCCTGTCTCTTTTTACATTATGTACGGTCTCTTTTTACATTATGTACTGTCTCTTTTTAAATAATGTACTGTCTCTTTTTATATCCCATTCATGAAACCATACACAAGATCTCTCTGGGTGAAATCTGTGGTAAGTGTGGGTTTGCCCTGCCCACACTGGCCCAGACACAGCCTACAACGTCCATGGTGGGCCCAAACAGGCTTGTTTGCTGGGAGGATGTTGAGTTTATTGACTGTTTGGATCTTATCTAATGAGCAACCTTGCAGACGAATTAGGCGCCTCAAGGGATGGCAGTTTTGAACCCCATCTGTCACAGTTGTAGTGTCTTTGTGCAAGACACTTCATCTTCATTGGCTGCTGGTTGGAGGGACGATGGTGCCTGTGTTCGACAGCCTCGCCTCTGTCAGTGTGCCCCAGGGCAGCTGTGTCTACAATGTTGCTCATCACCACCTGTGCGTAAATGACTGGTTGTGTTGTAAAGTGCCTTGGGGGGTTGAAGAACCCTATATCAAATACAATTTGGTTTTGGCAGATGATGTGGTCCTCTTTGTTCTATCAAACTGACCTTCAGCTCTTGCTGGGGAGGTTTACAGCAGAGTGTGAAGCGACTGAGATGAGGATCAGCCCCTCCCAATCTTTGGGTCACAGTGGAAGTCCTACCTCATGGGGAGGAGTTTAAGTATCTTGGGGTCTTGAGCACAAGTGTAGGAAGGAGGGGGCAGGAGATACACAGGTGGATTGGGGTAGCACCTTTAAGCCCCCTTTAGACAGGCCATGAAAAACGGAAATGCTCAGGACTCTGTCCGTAAGACCTTTGTGTCTCAATACAAACATCCGGATAACGTTTTCCATAATTAAACCGGATGACGCCCCTAGTAGCAGGACCGGACTTGTCACGGACAAGGTGGCTGGTTCAGACTGGTGAGGTCGAGTTCCGGACAGGGAGAAGGGGGAGGAGGAGGGGACCGGGGGACGCTGTGCGCACCTAGATAGCTCGCTCCTGTAGCATGTGGCGAACCATGGTATCTCGCCTCCTACGGTACCGTCTAGACGCGCGACGGAGCGCTTCACACCGCTTCCGTGATTCCTTTAACCATTGACCTTCATCATCCAGGTCTCTTATGCATCTTCGTGTGCGCAGAATTATGCTCAACATAAGTCCGATCAGGGAGAGGAATTCTATCTCTTCGTCGGCCATGTTTGACTGAATGGCTTTGTTTGTGTAAATGACGCATGTACGCCCGCCGCACCATGTTTATGCAATATCTGGGTACAGAACACCCCCCACCCCCACCCCCATCTGGAACTTTTCCCTTCTGTGTGAAGGCAGCCGAAAGGACAAGTTCAGATACAAAAGTGGTGTGTTTTCACAGTTCTGGTTAAAAACCGGACTGTCCACACATATTCCAGAATGTCAATCTGAAAAGGGTTCTTGTGATGTAAAAGAGGGAGCTCAGCCTTCAATGGGCAATCCTCCTCTATGGTCATGGCCTGTGGGTCATGATCCAAAACTGAATCATGAAAACATGATGGACACCTCCCAGGGGAGGTGTCTCAGGCATTTCCTGCCAGAATGAGGCCCCCAGGTCAACCCAGGACACATCGGAAGGATTATATCTCTAAGGAGGAAGTGTGCACCTGAGGATACTGCCAGTGGATTTTTGGGCAAACAAGTCACAACTATGGGTATCATGAACCAAAAACCAAAGTGAAGGAAGCCTCAAAATGTCAAAATAAGATTTTCTATCACTAAACTTAAGCCTAAAGTCAGATCAAGCTGCTCCACCGTTGTTGACCTGCTCCATGGTGATGTACCCACCTCAGGCTAGATGTTCTACATCAGCATAACTGTGACTGGCTCTTCAAGGGTTAGAGTAGGGTCTGACCTCTCTAGCGGCTCTCTCTCCTGCCTGCACCGCGCCCTCCATGTAACCACTCCACTCTGACGCCGTCTCCGTTCCAGCAAAGTACAACCTGTCAACCGGCTCTCTCAAGACTCTGCAGACAGGAAAAGACAAGAAGACGTGTTTCACTTTCTCTGCACCTCACTGGTCCACGGAGCTCTGGGTCTAACACAGACGTTAAACCACATCCTTCCTGTGAGGGTGGTCACAGAGGTTTATGAGGAAGTTCCAACTAGACAGCGTGACTTCAGGGTTCAAATAGAAAATACATGATGCAGAGCAGCCAAACTGATATGAATAACAACTAGATCATCTGCATGTCTGAAAATGAAAATGAATCATCACAATCGACTTTATTGTTGATGCCCCGGCGTCCTGAAGCATGGAAATGAGTCTCTGCAGTCTGCCGGACCAAGCTCACACACAGATACAGGCAGACCACGAGAGCAGCCGCCTAAGCGGTTGACTCCAGTTGGACAGAAAGGTCACATCACAGAGGGAGATGCTGTGAAAGCTGCTGGACGACTGGGTCTTTGTTTAGCCAAAGCTCTGAGGGAACTGGCCGTTACACAGCCAGTACCAGTACCAAAGTAAAACCCAACAAATAATGAAACCATGTCGAGTCAGACTCCTGATGGTAGAACGTTGGCGGTAAGTGATGGGACCAACCTGCCATACTGGGTCAGGATTCCTGGAGGGAAATAGGCAGTGTAGCAGCCCCCAGAGTACTCTTCCTCACACCAGTTCTTCTCCTCGTAGTGGACAGGCTGAAAAAGGTAAGATGTGGTTCAGATGGGTCCAGTCACAGGTGGCTGTGGTTCTGCAGACCTGGACTCACATGCAGAGCCTCCTCTGAGCCCAGAACCCGGGAGTAGATTTCACAGATCCTCTTCAGCCTAAAAGAACCAGAACAGAGTTGGACTAGACATTCACTGTGGCTCTGGTTACCATGGTGATTCTCACCTCTCCTCCTTGGTCAGGTCAGCCAGCTTCCGGCACTTCCGGGCCAGGATGAATCTGTGAGCATGTGAAGTTTGGATTAGGGGTTAGAATAAGACAATGTGCTGAACAGTGCCGTCTCTGTTAGGAGAAGTGATGTAATAAAACAGTCGCCTCAGGGGAAAGTCTTTAATAAGCATGTGGATACATCCCTCTGCGGTTCCCTAGCATGGTGTTGGAAGACCACATCTTTTATTTATGTCCAGTCCCTTCCAGCTAACGTAACGTATCGCTATGTGCTTGTCTCGAGATTCGTGAGCTGAAGAAAACGGGGAAGAGCTCTCCCAAACTTTAAGGAATACCATTTCAGTGGTGCAGCCGGGGTCAGGTTGGGAGGAATACTGAATTTTCCAAAGATACATTTTCCCTTCAGTCTGATTTGGACCAAAAGATGTGCACTAAAAACCCATTACACGTGATTCTTTGGAAAACTGGCAAACAGCAGGAACTGGGAAAGGAGGTGCGCTGTTGGGAATCTGGGATACGTGGAAAGGAGTTTGTACTCTTTGGAAGATCAGCAGCTAGCTACAGTAGCACGATGCTAAAGGATGAGCACTAGGACTGGAACAAACTGGTCTGGGGTAGATCACTCTGCTCTTGTGTTTGTTTGGGAAAACCAAAAGTTAGAAAAGATACAAACAAACAGCGATGGACAGGAGCCCAGCCACAGATCTGCAGGGTGGGGGTGCAGGTCTGACTCACCCCATGATAGCAGGAACTGTCCCATCAGGCTTTGTATCGTCAAGCGTCAGGCCGATGGGAGCCTCCTCCTCTTCAATCACCATGCTGCCACAGAAACCTGGAGACAAAGCCCTGCATTTAGACCCCTCCCCCTGCACCCCCGCCCCACTTGGTTCTCACCTACCCTTCTTCCTCCAGAAGTTCTCTCGGTAATACACCATGCACTTGATGACACAGCCCATCGGGACGCGGCTGATCAGCTGGTTCCTCAGTGGGGGCAGCTCGGGGTTAAAGTGCATCTTCTGGTTCAGAGCAGGAGGCGTGGCTATGATGACATATTTAGCCTGAAGAAACACACACAAGGCATTAGGACCTAAAACACTCAACGTATGCTTGTAGAGCTACAGCAGGTCCGAGCACTAGAGGGCAGCAAAATGCTTCAAATGTTGAGTCTGTTCTCATCCAGGTGGAAGTTTCTGACTGACAGAGCAGGATTTAGGGTAGGAGCCCACATTTGGTTTTGCTGCATCAGTGACATCACAAACTAGGAGCCTGGATGACGTAGTGAATCTGACCTTAAAGCTCTCTCCTTCCACATCTGCAGGGAGAGCTCAGTCAGGAGTGACACAGAAACGTGTGATTAAAACAGCAACTTCTACAGTTCTATATTTAGATCAGATTTCAAACCTTTATTGCTGAGATTACTTAAAGCTGATGTCCTCACCCTGTAGGTTTGTTTGTCCACCGTGTCCACCAGCACCGTCTCCCCGGTCTGGTCGATCCTGTAGACCGGAGACTGCAGCTTGACTCGCTCCCCCAGCTCGTTGGCCATGCACTCGCTGATCTGACTGGAGCCTCCGACAAACTTCCTCTCCTTCAGCAACACACAGACTCACTCGTTACGACAAAGGCTTGGGCAACGTTAATGTCATTAGCTTCATGTGGACACCATTCTCCACGTATGAGTAGAACTAGATTTATTTTGTCTGATCTAGTAGATGTAAACCTCCCTACGTTAACAAAAGCCATGCTTCCACACATGTTCTAGGCTCAGACTAAGACGTGGAGAAACAAACAACCTAAATATTCTTGTTGTGTTTGTTTACACAGTTTCAGTTCAATCATGAGTAGAGCAGACTGAAGCTCTGGGTTATGTATGAAGTCACTGTGCTGCCAAACACGCTCCGTTAGCAGCAGGAAGTTACATCACAGGGCTTTGTTTACAGAAACACAATCCCAGTAGCCACGGCAACAGGCCTGGGTAAACACTGCAGCAGAAAGACTGTCAGCTTCACAAGAAAGCATCTTTTGTCAGGCTGACTGATCCTAGAACGCTGGACCCAGAGATCCTTGGGAGAAGAAAAAAACAAACCCAGTTCTGGCATCACTTCTTGGCTCTGGCTTCCATCCAGCTGTGCAGGGAGGTTTTCAAAAGAGCCAATCAGGGAGCAGCACATTTCCTGTTCCTGTCCAAAGTTTAGTAGCTGACAGTTCAGGAATACACAAGCTAGATAACACACACCTGTCCCCCATTGGTGGTGGAGAAGATCCTCATGGTTCCTCCACACTGTTTCACATACCAGAGGAACCACAGGGCTGACACCTCATGCGGTTCAGATGTCACGTTCACGTTGACGAAAAGCGTGGCGAAGCGACGAACGGCGCTGAGGAGGGAGAAAGAAACGTCCAGAACTTCAGCAGCAGATTATGTGAGACTTAAAAGATCAAAGTCGGTTCTGATTCATGAGAAGATAATCAGACAATAAACGCTCTCCCAAAAATACACATTTAATCTCTTTCTAACACATTCTTTAGGAAATGACACCGTTGCATCTGAATATCTTTGGTGCGTTCTTACTGTGTCTAGTTTCTAATTCCATTTTTGGTTCTTTTTAAAAGACAGGAAAGATTTTTCTTTACCTTGCTGACGTACGTTTTCGTTTGCCGACTGCAAAACACCCTCAGAGCCGATGCTGATGGTGTCGTCACTTCCTACTACTAGGAAGTGATGAAAACGTCAGCAAGGTAAAGAAAAACCTTTCCTTCTTTTAAAAAGAACCAAAAATGCAGTTGCATCTGAGTGTTAAACAGAAATACAAATGTCTGTCTGCCTGTCTATCTATTGTAGCGTAAGAAAGGCTTCAATGTCAGAGGTCACCAGACATGGGAGTGTCCAGCAAAAGTCTCCTGCCCGGAATATGGCGCGCTTTTCATACCACAACATTCCTAACCCTGCCATCTGGAGACGTCGTCATAACAGTGTCCTGCAGAAGTCCAGACGCTTTCTATCTTTAATAAAAGAATCTTATTTGGTCTCACAACATGATTTCTTAACTTTACAGTTACAGTATATAATGAATGTTTCATCTAAAGTGATTTAATAATGTCTTGACTGCTTTTCATTAATGAATGAATCAACATAAGTGTTTATTCCTGGAATGCTACTGCATCTACTGCTAGACGACTTATTATCAGTTATGTCACATATTAATATCAGTATATTAATAGATGAGTGTTGTATCATACTTGCTCCCCATGTTAAGTGAAATAAGCCTTTTCTAAGAGTCTGAGAAAAGGGGACGTCTGAGAGCTCGTTGTTAACACCTCTTAAACCTTCTGGCTTCTGGTTGGTCTAAACTTAGAAACAACGAACCCTGAAATGAGGAAACACTTCCTCTATTCAGAAGTTCAGCCAAAGGTCCAGCCTTTATGCTGAATAATATCTCGTTGGGGAGTCAGACCTGGGATCACTCAAATCATTATAGCAGCATAAGAACCAACCTCCTTTGTATATTCCTTCTGTGTGTTTCTTCTGATTCAACACAGGAAAGGTTTTTTTCCCTTGCTGACAGTTTCGACCACTCCTGCAGTCTTCATCAGAGCTAGCCACTAATGGCGGAAAAGGGAGCGAGAAAGAAACTAAACGAAAACACACAAGAACAGCAAAAGAAGCAGAAAGCACAATAAAGAAGTCAGCCGTAACAGATCACTGCACAAGAGAAAACCATGTAATGGACTGGGACAACACAAGGATCATAAACACAGAACAACAAAAATACAAAAGATGGATAAAGGAAGCTATCGAGATAAGGAGACGTGGATGTGGGACCATGAACAGAGATGAGGGGGTCTAAGCATTAGATAATGTATGGAACGGTGTCATGGGTGAGGAGAGCGCAAACAGCAGAGGGCGACACCATCCTCCGCTGCCCGTGGATAAACGAAGAAGGAAGTGACGCCACCATTAGCGCCTAGGTTTGAAGAAGATTGCAGGAGTGGTCGAAACTGTCGGCAAGGTAAATAAACCTTTTCTGTGTTAAAAAAAAATACCCTAAAAATACCAGAACAAACCTTTTCCAAGATCAACCATAATTTGTTTTAATCTGCAAAACATCTCATCAGATATGAAACGGTCCACCAGCAGACCCAGGAGGGTCTCTCTGACCAGCTGATGCAGATTCAGAGGAAGAGCACCTTTGATATTCAGAAGGCAAACTACTTGCTTGCTGAGAAGAAGAATTTGTGGCCAGCCGGATCGCAAAGCCTCATCACACGGGTACCACGACTCTGCACTGGCGTAGGATGGGTTGAGATTAATTTGGTGACTAATTAAATCTAAATAAAAGTCAGCCAGATAATCTTATAAACCCTGTCATCACATCGTTCTAATGTACGTAATTAGGCTCTTTAAACTCGAGCATTATTAATGGGAGAAACAGCTGCAAATGGAAATTTTCTCAAACTAAATCACAATAGATATCCGAAAGTTTGGAAGCCTGTGTGTTTATTGTGTGTTAAAAAAGCTGTTAAGAAATTAGAGTTAACACAGATCCAATTTTACTGTCACCAGAATTATTAATTATGGCATAGAGTGTGAGTAAATAACAATATTTCCACATAATCCAGTCCGCTCGGACCACTTTTTGATAGACATTGAGTTTTTTATAACTGAGTTCTCGGGACATGAAAGTAAATGTCACTATAGTCGGTCTCTATCTGACAACGCTGTTGAATCTTTTAAATCAACTGTTTTATCTTTACTGTCCTCAGCATCTCAGAGGAACGTAGCAGAGGGCAATATTTTCATTTCTAGCCCCTCACAAATTTATGCCTTAGTTTAGTGGTTCCCAACGTAGGGTCCGTGACCCTCCCAAGGGGGTCCCCACAATTTTGTCTGTACTGAGGCTGTGAGATTATCAAGAATATATTTGTAAACATTAAATGTAAAAAATCCCAAGTAACACACCCAATAGTATAAGCAAAACTCTGTACATGAGTTATAATCCTGTATGTCTGCATAAAGTTTGTAAATGATCACTTTTAATGTGTTTATGCGGGTAGGTGTTGGGATGAGGGCGTTGCCTAGTCCTGGACACAGGCAAGGGGTCCTCAAGGAAAAAAGGTTTGGAGCTAATGGGAATCTGAGTCTATCCCTAAGCAGAGGCCTCGTCACACTGAACTTAGACAGGATACTCAAGAATTGTTGGGTTCTTTAACATGTGCGAAGATCACATTCAAGCACTTTTCAAGGTAATGTTTCATGATTTCCCATTACCGTCAAGAGATGAAGATTTAGTTAAAACCACTGTTTCAATCCCTTGTTTCATGAAACTAATAATCAGTATTATTAGTTAGTTTCAAGCACTTTCAAAACCTTGAAAATATTCAGAATGCTATCCAGTCTCAGAAAATTATCTGGCCACAAAATGTTAGGAGTCTCAGAAGTGTGGTTACTACCCCCACTACCCCCATTTTAGATATGATCAATCTATTCACCACCTATGAGAACAAAGTAAAGAACCTCAGCACGGGATAAACTTTCACTGTTATGCTGACGATACTCAGTTACATTTATCCATTAACCCTGATGAATCTAATCGGTTAGGTAGATTACAGGCTTGTCTTGAGGACATAAAAAATTGGATGACTCAAAACTTTCTGCTTTTAAATCAAGACAAGATGGAAGTTCTCATCTTTGGACCAGAAATCCAGAAAAGGAAATTGCTTAGTCAAACACCTGACCTGAATGGCATTACATTAGTCTCCGAGAACAAAGTAAGGAACCTTGGTGTTATCTTCGACCAGACATGTCATTCAAATCCCAGGTTAAACAGGTTTGTAGGATTTCCTTTTTCCACCTTCGGAATATTGCTAAGATTAGAAGCATCCTTTCCAGGAGTGATGCTGGAAAAACTAGTTAATGCATTTATTACATCAAGACTGGATTACTGTAATTCATTACTCTCAGGAAGTCCACAGAATGTAGTTAAAAGTCTTCAGCTTGTCCAAAATGCTGCAGCTAGAGTTCTGATAAGAATTAAACAGAGAGATCATGTCTCTCCTGTCTTAGCTTCCCTACACTGGCTACCTGTTAAATTCAGAATAGATTTTAAGATCCTTCTTCTCACGTATAAAGCTCTTAATAATCAAGCTCCATCATAAATCAGTGACCCGATTGTTCCATACGTTCCTAACCGAGCACTTCTCTCTCAGACACTTCACCCTCCTTGCCTGCTGGTGGTGGTAGGATGGACCAGTGGTGTATGCATACGGCAGCCTCACTTCGGTCATTATGCCCCGGGGCAGCTGTGGCTACAGGGTAGCTTATCACCACCAGAGTGTGAATGGGTGAATGATTGATGTGTTGGAATGTGTATTGGAGGGGTTGTAGAATCCAAGACGGCACTATATAAATGCAAACCATTCACCATATGAGGGAATTAAACTTTATGTTTAATATGCCTGACAAAAGTAAACAATGTACAAGTTAAATGAAGTAACAGTTATTAGGACTCGGTATTGGCGAGTACTGAAATGTAAGTACTTCTACTTGTTCTGAAAAAATGTAGAATTGGTGTGTCCCCAGTTTTGCATGCATGGAGAGAGCATACCCCCACACAGAAAGGTTGCAGCAGGGATTCCAACCAGCTAGCTTGTTTTTGCAAGGCAACAGCGCTACCAACTGCAACCATTTCTGAATAGACAGGATCTTGAGACTGTTGTTCATGCCTTCATAACCTTATGCCCACACTACTGTAGCTCTGTCTCCTGTCTCCTAGGGTACTGCAGCTCACCTGCAGCTCGTTGACAAAGCTGCAGCGAGATTTGTGGAAGGCAAGAGAAAATTTAAACATGTGACGCCAATTCTGGCTGCTCTGCATTGGCTACCTGTCCATTTTAGAATTTGTGCCAAGATACTTTTAATGGTGTTCAAGGCTCTGAAAGGGTTGGCTATGGCCAATTTGACTGACTTGTTGCAGCCATATGTCCCAGCTCAGGCTCCGAGAACCAGCTGCTGCTTTTGGCTCCCAGAGCTCGGCTGAATACGAGAGGGGGTAGGGCGTTAGCGGGACCAAAGCTATGGAACGTGCGTCCCTCATCTGTTAGGCTGGTTTGAACATGAGGTTGAAGACCTACTTTTATGGTCTGTCTTTTAACTGTGGGGGTTATCTGCTGCTGGTATTTTACATTATCCAACTCTAACTTTCCTGGTTTTGACTGTCTCTGTTGGTTTATGTTGTTATTGTGCAGCACTTTGGTGGTATGCTTCATTCCTGGAAGGTAATTTATAGAAAAATGAGTTGCAGCATCATGTAGTTCTCTAGTGAAACAGTAGGACTTTCTGCAGTTAACAAAGTGCTTTGGTAAAATGATGAAGTCACAGAATTTCACCTGGTCCAACAGATCTTCTGGAACAGTTCGTGCATGGTCATCTTGTCCCACTCTTCGGCATGTGGAGCTCTCCAAGGGGCCTCCCTGGGAATCTAAAACCCAGAAGGAGGCTTAACAGGAGCAAGCATGATGATATATAAGAGAATTAGCATGAATGAAAAGTCCATCTTTACCTCCTTGCCCATCTCATCCATGGTTCTAAAGAGGTTGTTGAAGTCCAACAAGACAAAGGGGTTCCACATGGGGGGAAAGGAGCCTTTGAATGGGTACGACCTCCCCTGTTAGATCATCATAAAGCATTTACAGACTGCTTATAGAAAATACTCCTTCACCATGTTAGCACCAAACCACAGAGCCTATATACAAACCGACAGGTGGTAAAAGTCTTCATGGAGTCAGACCTGCAACTTCTTTAATGGCTGCAGATTCAGAGAAGCATGTACAGAGTCCAGAAAGAGCTTATGTAATGTTTTTTATACAGAGTCATTAAACTCGATAAGAGTATCCATAATCCACTCACACTCTGATTTATTACACTGTTGCTCAACATCTGGCTGGTGAAAGAGGAGATAGTGGTGAAAGGCTGCAGCACCAATAAAGTCTGAAATGTTTGGATGATAAAATCCATTCATTCACTTATACAACATCCTGAGCATGTGCACTTCCTGGAAACACGTCTGAACAACTGAAGCGACACTGGTTCAGCAGGCCGAGACTTTACTTCAGCCACACAGATGTTACTATGGTTACCACAGCAGAATCATCACATTTCTGAGGTGTCAGTCTCCATGGTGATCATAGCTAACTGACTATGAGGAGAGCAGAGAGACAGACAGGCGGAGAGAGAGAAAGAAAGAAGACAGGCAGAAAGAGAGAGAGAGAGAGAGAGAGAGAGAGAGAGAGAGAGAGAGAGAGAGAGAGAGAGAGAGAGAGAGAGAGAGAGAGAGAGAGAGAGAGAGAGAGAGAGAGAGAGAGAGAGAGAGAGAGAGAGAGAGAGAGAGAGAGAGAGAGAGAGAGAGAGAGAGAGAGAGAGAGAGAGGCAGACAGACTGGCGAGGTCATCTATCATTTTTGTCCAGATGCATAATGGGATATTTGTAGAAAGTAACTAAGAGTGAAACAGCTGAAGGTCCAGGCTCCAGTTTTCCAGCAGCATGCAGGAACTTTGACCTTCTTCCTGTGTGAACGTGCCGGCTGACCTGTCTCTGATAAGCAGGGGTGTGTCTAATCAGAGTGTTGCTGTGATAGCCGCAGCTCACTAATGAATCTACTGCTGACTGTTAGTTAGGCAGCAGTTTGCTGATGAGGGAAACAGCCTTCAGGATTACAGTCAGCCACACACACATAATTAGCTTTGGGCTTGCTGCTAAGCTAATCCTGACAACAAGGCTCGCTGGCATGCTTACTGCCTCACTCGTCCAGGATCTCAGACAGACAGCCAGACGTTGGTATGCAGGTTAGATTCATGCAAATATCAGCCTGCTGCCTGTAGTTTTCTTCTGAGACCTGACCTGTCTTCACTTTATTCTGACCCAGAACACAACTATTCCATCACATCCCATCTGTATCAGTAAAAAGAGGAGAACAGCAGCTAGGTGCTTTGATGAGGCCCGCTGCCATGGGAACCAGAAAGGCAGCTACGAGCACCACGCACGTCTTGCAGAGATAGTATCCTAGGAAACAAACAAACACACACACACACACACACACACACACACACACACACACACACACACACACACACACACACACACACACACACACACACACACACACACACACACACACACACACACACACACACACACACACACACACACACACACACACACACACACACACACACACACACACACACACAGTACCCGAATCACACAACTCACAGCTCCCATGATTCATGATTAACAGTCAGAGATGTGTTCTCTCCTGGTCTCATGGTGAGTGCTGCTGAAGTAGGTCAGCCTCCAATTGGTCTGTAAAAGCAGTGAGGGGGAGCATCCCCCCCTCCCCCCACCACCACCACCACACACACACACACACACACACACACACACACACACACACACACACACACCATGGGGCAAATCCTGCCTGCCAGAAGTAAAGTAGATGAAACTACAGTTCCCTCCTCGCCCCCTAGGGGCTGGTTCAGAAAGGGGTTCCCACTGACTCCCACATAACAAATAGTTTTCCTGCTTACAGCAGCACAGCCTCCACTTTGCTGGGGTGCTGAAGGGAGCATCTGCAGTGGCTACTCCAGATAAACAGTCAGAGTCAGACAGCACAGAGGTCAACTGTCTGGCTTAATTTTAGATTGTTTGTGTCTGGACCAATGGAGATGGTGCACCACTTTAAACTGAATGACCTGATGTCTCACGCTTGTTGAGGATTTACAGATGTGGCCCAACTTGTTAGTGACCTTTGACACTCTCTTTGATGTTGTATGGTTCGTGTGTTGAGTCAGCATCTAGTTTCTCCTATGTATGTCTTATAACAGAGTCTGCATGGTATTTCTATATGTATGTATGTATGTCTTATAACAGAGTCTGCATGGTATTTTTATATGTATGTATGTATGTCTTATTACAGAGTCTGCATGGCATTCCTGTATGTATGTATGTCTTATTACAGAGTCTGCATGGTATTTCTGTATGTATGTATGTCTTATTACAGAGTCTGCATGGTATTTCTATATGTATGTATGTCTTATTACAGAGTCTGCATGGTATTTCTGTATGTATGTATGTCTTATTACAGAGTCTGCATGGTATTTCTATATGTATGTATGTCTTATTACAGAGTCTGCATGGCATTCCTGTATGTATGTATGTCTTATTACAGAGTCTGCATGGTATTTCTGTATGTATGTATGTCTTATTACAGAGTCTGCATGGCATTCCTGTATGTATGTATGTCTTATTACAGAGTCTGCATGGTATTTCTGTATGTATGTATGTCTTATTACACAGTCTGCATGGTATTTCTATATGTATGTATGTCTTATTACAGAGTCTGCATGGCATTCCTGTATGTATGTATGTCTTATTACAGAGTCTGCATGGTATTTCTGTATGTATGTATGTCTTATTACACAGTCTGCATGGTATTTCTGTATGTATGTATGTCTTATTACAGAGTCTGCATGGTATTTCTATATACAGAGTCTGCATGGTATTTCTATATTTTTGTATGTCTTATTACAGAGTCTGCATGGTATTTCTATATACAGAGTCTGCATGGTATTTCTATATTTTTGTATGTCTTATTACAGAGTCTGCATGGTATTTCTATATTTTTGTATCTCTTATTACAGAGTCTGCATGGTATTTCTATATCTTTGTATGTCTTATTACAGAGTCTGCATGGTATTCTATATCTTTGTATGTCTTATTACAGAGTCTGCGTGGTATTTCTATATGACTGCATTATTTGTTTTGTTGTTGTTGATCACACTTTTGCTCAATATGTTTAGAAGGCCTGGCTCCACATGTTGCTGTAAGTCAGTATTGTGTGATTTCTGATTGAACAGCCTCGCTAACAGCTGCATTTCATCTGCCACATGTTTAAAGCATGTACTCCACGACCCAACTTCTGTCTGTAAAATGAAATGTAGGAATTTTATCCTCAAGTATTTATGCTATGTCTTTGTGTCTTTGACCTGATTTCCATGTTTGCACTTTGTGTTGCTGATATGGTTTTATGTATAGTGCTTTGGTTAGCTGCCATGCTATATTTAAATGCAGCTTTATAGATAAGTTAGTATGGTGCCTTTGGGTTAGGGTTCAGAGGGGATATATAGAGTGTGGGCCTCAATCCTTTGGGAAGAGCCTCTTCATTCTTATTTAAACCCTTTTAATTGAATCATGGACTGCCTTCTTTTTTCTTTATTTAGTTGAGAAACTTCCACTGCACAGGTGTGTTTTAGCAGGTTGCTGTTGTGTTTATTTGGACGTGCACGTACAGCCCTAAAAAACATCTGCTTAATAAATGCACTGAAACATCGGCTTACCATGACTGCCTCATATCGTTATCACAACAGAAAAAACAATATGGGTGGACCTGTACTTTGTACGGTGGAGGAGTTTGTAATAAAGAAGAAGAAGAAAATATCCTTTCTATTAGCGCCTCTCAAGATAAAAATCACGAGGCGCTTCACAAAAACAAAAAATGTAAAAATATAAAAATGAATTTAGTAAATGGTTAAAAATATATTTAAAATGAGCACAAAATAGACAATTGTGATTAAAAAATGTAAAGAAAGAGAGAGAGTGAATACCGTAATTTCTGGACTATAGAGCGCACCGGGCTAAAAGCCGCAGATATCTACTGAATCGAAAACGTAGTTTAACTGAACGTCACTGAACTGATCAGTATCAAACAAAACAGAAAAGTTATTGATTAGTTTATTAATTAGTCTTACATAAAGATGGAAAAGACCCCACCCATTGTACAGGGTATCAACCCATAAGTCTGCTTTGTCAGGACTTAAAAATATTGACCTCCATTCTGGCAAATGGAATACAAAGACACATTAGGAAATTCCAGACCAAATCGGGTTCATCAATGTACGACAGGGCACCAACAATGTAAGAAGAGCCCTACATCTACAATCTATCGCCACACAAAGAAAGACTCCGTCAATGCTTCTCTGGCTCGACGCTGAAAAAGCGTTTGATAGGTTGGACTGGACATTTCTGATACAAACATTGACCCATATGGGTTATAAGGAAATGTTTCTGTATTGGATCGGAGTGTTCCATATGAATCCGCGGTCAACAGTTGGAATTAATGGCCAATTTTTTAAACTTGGGCCGTGGGTCTAGGCAGGGGGATGCACACTCACCAGTTCTATTTGCCCCGAGTGCTGAACCCCTTGCAGAGCTGATTAGAAGTAACCCTCTAATACAAGGAATAAAAGATTATAGCAGACCCCAACATAAAATAGCTTTATATGCGGACAATATATTGTTGTTCATCAAAAACCTTGTCCACTCAGTTCCTGCTCTTCTACAAAATCTTAAGGACCCTGGTCTATTATCGGGATATAAAGTCAATCACAATAAATCAGAAGCAGTTATGATATCTGGGGAATGGCCAAGCCAACTTGACAATGTGGCGACTTTCTGCAAATCTAAACTTGGCTTCAGATATCTAGGGATCATGCTCACCCTTCAAATCACACAGTTGTATAAAACTACAAAAAATTGAGAAAGGAGCTCACAAGATAGGATATGCTCTGTCTCTCTTGGGACGGGTAGAAGCTATAAAAATGAATTTACTTCCCAGACTTCTATTCCTCTTTCGTTCTCTTCCAATCTGGACCCCAACATCAGCCTTCAATATGCTGGATAGGCTCATATGCAGATGTATCTGGCAAAATAAAAGACCAAGGGTGAGGCTTAAAAACCCTCACCCTTGGGAAGGATCAAGGAGATCTGGGCCTCCCCAAATTAAAACTTTATTTCTGGGCAGCACAGCTAACAGCTGTGGTAGCTTGGATTAATACAGATACAGAGTCCGGATGGGTAACAATAGAGCAAAATTTGTTACCACCATTTTGCCACTTACAATTAAAATCTGATATTTTAATCAAAGATGGCTATCCATAAAAAGATACTTCCCTGGCTGGAAAACACCCCACACAGCGTGATGATGCTTGTCCTCTTGATCAGTAAACAGCAATTGCAACTGCCTTAAATGACACCTTCTATTTTTTTCTTTAGTCCTTTATATTTTTTGTCTTTTTTAAAATATATTTTACAGAATGTAGTTGCTGTAAACATTTGAATGTGTTATATGGAAATGTAAAATTTTGTTTTATTTCCTGTGTTCAGTAAAAAATGAAATAAAAACGTAAACAGTTCCAAAGGAAAATGGACTCACAACTCCCCTTTGACACCCAGAGCTCCACAAGCCAGCAGGCCGCGCAGCAGACAGGAGCCGCAATCAGACAGAGATGTGCCGAGCTGCGGGGAGGGGAGAACCAGGTGGAAAACATCGGTCTCCCGAGAGCTCCACAAGCCGATAGTGGGAACCCAGCTCCACCAACATGTTATATTTCAACCCATTTTCTAAAGTGCAGCATTATGTTAAATGCACTGGGTTTTACCCTATTACATTTAAATTTCATGGTTAAACAGTACATGTTAAAATCTAAGCTCAGCTTGGCAGTGACCTAAAATACATAAATATATTTTTACTTACCGAAAAAAATGAAGTGGAGACTCCTTGGACGCTCTATTAGTGCAATTAATGCCACAGCAAGTCATTTTGTCCAACAATTGCACAAATAATATCCAAAAAAGAATACACAAACACAGAGACTCAAAATCCCGGAACAGTTTCCAGGCCAGACCGAGGCTCTGCTGAGGCCTTTCCACTGAGCTAGCTCTGTGGTCACGTGGGTCTGATGCTCATTAATTATACAGAATTTCAGGCTTTTAATACACTTAAACAGAAGAGTGAGAAAAAAAATTCACCCCCCTCAGAGTTGTCATGAGTGTAAACTAGATCATTTAAACAAAAAACATGTTTTGGTACCAGGCTGTAAACATGTTTATTTCTGCTGTGAAATTGGTATTTTTAACATGGGAGTCAATAAGGATTTGCTCGCTTCTGATACCAGCCCCTAGTGGATGAGGGTGGAACTGCAATTTTTGTCACTTCCACGTTGGCCTCAATTTTTCACCCACATTGTGGGGGCTTGGTACGTATGAACACATCACCCCTTTCTCAACAATCATTGGCTGCTACAGCTGGTTACCTACAGAAATCAACTTCAAGGTGGTATCCACAGCTGATCTTAGCAAGCATGCATATTTGAATGGAGTTGACTTAAATGGCAAAAGAAAGCCGTACAAGATGGCAGGAGCCAGTCCCAGGTTGTGTGGCCCCAGTGGGACCTGTTTCATTGGATCAGGTTCATGCCAGCAGGAGAAAGGTCTCCCAATTCTGAGCACCAGAGGAATATCCCAAAGAAAAGCAGCCATGTATTCAGGAGTCTTACCGAGAGACAGCCTCCCTCTCCTCTCTACCATTAGTGACTAGAAATGCTAATCTTTGCCAGAGGCCTTTCACTAATTCAGTTTAGCTTCTCCCTGAGTGGACAGAAAGCAAAGCAAAGTGATATCACAACCATCTTTTTTCTTTACATCTGCTAAGTGCGGGTGCAGCACGGCCTTAACCAAGATGTGGTCCTCCTCCTGATTTAGTTTCTTTGCTGCCATGAACCCAGGACAAGGTCGTCCTGTAAAGTGGACTGGAGGTGCGTAGCTGGCCTCTGTGTGGGGATGGAGACTTTCATCAGAAGTTGGACTAATCTACATGACTTGTTCAGTCATCTTTAACACAGTTTCACTCAAATCAGTTTAAAGTTTTTTTCTGCAGTGTTGTTGTATTAGTCGAGTGATTAAGCTTGTTCAAACCAGTGCAAACTAGGGGCTGCATGACTTAATGTTTTTTTAAAGTCGACCGTCAAGTAATGAAAATCGAGTCGACTTCGACTAGTCGTTGATGACATCACACACCTGAAGCGGCTAAAACTGACGATGGGTGACGCACGGTGGGGTGGGTGGAGTGGGGGTGGGGGGTAGGGTTAGGACGATTTTCATTTGGTGCATGTAAGTTTTAAAATGTTAATTTATTGTCCCCAATTGTACCTATCTGCCTTCCTTTCACTGTGTTTTCACTGTTGAAAATATATTCTTTCTAAATAAAATAGCCAGCCCCTTATTCTTCCTCCTTCTTAAGAGTCACTTTAGACTTGTTCCACCCAGTCTCTCTTCAATTTCAGGTGTTCTGTCTCAGACAAATGAGTTTCTTTGCCACTGAACATTGGAAGACTTTAAGCTGGTTAAGCATCTTTTTTCTTTTAATTGGGCTTCCCAGACCCTTTATGTTATAGTTAATCACAGTCAAATCACCCATATGCCATTATGCTTGTCTATAATGTCATCATGCTTGTGATCCACTTATTCCTGTCTGCTGTTCTGTTTCCTCTTGATCGAATAATATATGTTGTCAGGAAAGTAAAAGAACACAGATAAAAAACTATATACAATTTCCAAAAATGAACATGGGATATCAAGCATGTGAACTTAGCTTCCAAGTCCTCAACTGGCCCATCTGCATCGGTGGCCAGTCCCCGGGTGGAATCGGGTGGCGGAGTCCCTCCAGGTTAATGTCACTTTGTGTATCAGACCGTCCCTGTGGGTCATGTCGCTGCCACCCTGTGGAGGCTCAGCGTGTATCACCCATGTGAAATTAGCTGCCGCTGAAGCCGCAGACCAAACGATCAATTAACACATTATAATTGCAAGTTGAACCCGGCCAAACTATATATTAGAGCTGAGGAAAATAATCAAATCATCGATGTATCGGGATGCGGACATAAATGATTCTGCATTGTAGAAGAGTACGCCATAATTGATTATAGTGGAATGTAGTTTTGTTTTATTAACGGCGGCTCCAGCGCAGCATCCAAACCTGTCAGAGTGAGCGTCCTCCACATTTACCAAGTGGTTCCGCCTTAATGTGGTACTGCAGGGCTAAGCGCTAGAGTTGTAACCTGAGACCGAACCGGAACCGACCGGTTCTGTTGGATTTGGGCCGTGATTTATGTTAATTGAGTGGGTTGTCACGCGCCCGCTCTGCCAAACACGCATTATTATTTTCATAATTTAATTATTATTTCTCCTCCAAGTGCTCAGTCAGACCGAGTGTTGTGATGTCGGGCGGTCCGGTCTTGGCGAGGGGGTGGGGTCAATGACGGCGGCTGCAGCGTGATTGTCTGTCTCTTGTATTTAGGGACACGGAGAAGTTAAAAGTAGAGAGAAATAGAAGATAGAAGTTCTTGTTCCACTTTATTCTTTTGTGTCATGATGATAAACTGATGTTAAATCCAGCTTAAAGACAAACTGGGAGGAAGCTTTGGTTCATTTTAAGTTGCAGGAGGTCTTGTCTCCTATCTGCTCCTCCAGAGACAGCATGAGGGTTACATGGTGAGGGTCACACAGGACAGGTTAGTGGAAAGGTTTGTAGTTAGCTGGTTAGTGAAAGAGATCCATCAGCTGGGTAATTTAATCCTAATCCAGCCCACAGCCTTCTGCTGGTGTTATTATCAGAAAGAATAAAACACACATCTTTAATATTAATGGAGTGTAGAATTTGTTTTATGTTTTATTTTCTGCATCAAACAGAACTTGATTCATTCTCCAACATTTCAGAAACGAACCACTGGGTTCAAATAAAATAACAAACTAAGTCAAACATTTCATTTGGTGTTATTTCTGACACCCTTCAACTGTGGCATAAATATTTGACTCCAGAGCTGCTCAGAGACATTAAACACTCATATATGAACCCATTATGTATTTTATTATTACATTATGTGTCCTGTAGGTTTTCAGTACTTTTTTAGATTTTGTGAGTTTTTGCAAAGCGTGTTTTTCTCAGCCTGAGGCGTGGTGTTGAACGAGTGTTTTACTTTGTTAAATCTTCTTAAATGTTTAAATGTTTTGTCCTAACCTGTTGTGAATGGAGAGCTTTTGAGGGATGGCAGGTTGTGTCAATTACGTTTTTGATTAAATAAATAAATAAAAAGCAACTATCTGACATCTTCTATTAATCGATGAAAACAGATAAATTTGAAATAATCGTGATGCATCGGGATATCGAATTGATTTTATATATATATATATATATATATATATATATATATATATATATATATATATATATATATATATATATATATATATATATGTGTATAAGTATATATATCAATGTCAAAGAGGTGATCAGGTCCTGTATGGTGGGGAGTTTGCAGCCAATGACCTTCTCAGTCCTCCAGACAAGTTTTTATTGTAGATGTTAGTACTGGAGCAAATTAAGTGGATGGTGTCTTTAAGTAAAGTTAAGTATTATCAGCATAACAGTGGGAAAATATGCCATGTCTGCTAATAATATTGCTTAAGGGAAGCACGTAAATTGTGAATAGAGTGCGGCCCAGCTCAAAGCCCTGGGGGACACCACAGGTGACTTAATGGGTGTGAAATCTTGCTTGGCCCAGGGCGATGGGTTTGGTTCAACTATTTAGGTATAAGGAAAACCAGGCAAGGACATTTTCTGCACTTTCACATTATGGCCGGCTTGGTCCCACCCAGATACGACATAAATTGCTCACATCTGGGTAGCCTGGCCTACTGTGACAATGACTACATGTACCATTAGGGGGTTTCCCACATGCATGATTCATGATCATTCTGGATACTGTGGAGCAAACATCTCTTCTGATAGAAGCCACCTCTTTCTCTCTCACACTGTTATGTGCTGTAAGGAGCACACACACACAGAGAAACAGTGCTGCCGAGGTTTGCGCCGTACAGTGTGAGGACAGAAAAAGCAGAGCAGGATGCATTATCAAAGTCAGAGTCTTGAAAAGCAACACTGCTCATGGCCGCCTTTGTTTAATTTAATGGAGACAAAACAGACTTCTCCGGGCATCTTTTGCCCACCCACGTGCTTTGAGATTTCCACGTTTCCTTACAAGTGTGTGTGAACAAACCCTATTGGTGCGGGACCCGGACCGATGCCACCCAGCCCGGACTGGACCGGCCCTAATGTGAAAGCGGCATTTTGCAGACCAATGGTATATTCCAAGTGGTGAAGGAAAATTTATCAAAAGCCGCTGTTAAGTAGGATCAGTCGAGACGAGGAGCCAGTATCGGCTGTCATCAGGAGGTCATTTGTGAATCCGACCAAGGAAGTTTTTGTGCTATGGTCAATTTGCAATACAGACTCAAACAGGTTATTGTTTTTAAGGTAGTTAGAAAGTTTATGTGCAAAGGTCCAAGGCCTAAGAAAACTCATGGATCCAGAGTGGTGATTTTCAGTAGTTATCTGATGAAAGCAGTTATTAAAACTGTTAGCCAATAAGTAATGGTTTACTATCTTGGTGATAAATGGAGAAATGGCAGGGATGTTGGCCTTCAGCAGGGTTGTGGGTAAAAGGTCTAAGGCACAGGAGGATGGCTTCATATTTCTTATGGCATCCTCCACCTATTTCTGTGTGGCAACCAAGCCCCCATAATTCTGCAACAGATTTGAAGTCAACAAGGAAGTGGCAAAAGTTACAGTTCCACACTCATCCACTAGGGTCTGGCAGCAGAAGTGAGCAAATCCCTATGTTAAAGAGCAAGTCATCCCCAAATAAACTATTTTTTTCTGATAAACTATATAAATGCATGTCTAATCGTGCTGCAGATACGTGTAGTCAATAGTTTTGCACTTTAGTGCATTTTAGTTAAAATTTAAAATTTCTACCTGAAACTGTCAGTGTTGTGCCGTTGTCAGGTAAAAACTCTTCACTGGATTTGAATTTAAATCTGCCACTGCTATTGGCTAAGAGGTATGCTATGATGTAAACTGGTACATTATGATGTCACAATGTCGTGAGTGTGTGTATTTGTTAGTGGCTCCACCCTCTCTGTCTGCTAGGCAACAGCATTTGTTGCATTTTTCAAACATGAAGTGGGAGTGAAGTACGCTTCTTGTAAGGGGTGACTTGCTCTTTAAAAAAGCCCATTTCACAGCAGAAAAAACACATTTACAACCTGGTTCAAAAACATGTTAGGTTTAATAGATCTAGTTTACATTCATGACAACTCTGAGAGGGGTGAATTGCTTTGTAACTCTTCTGTTTAAGTGGAATGAAATGCTTAAAAATCTGAATAATTAATGAGCATCAGAGCCACGTGACTTCAGCGCTAGCTCCGGAGAAAAGCCTCAGCCTCACGTTAATAGATGTTCGGCCATTTCGACTCTCTGAATTTTGGTTTGTTTGTGTGTTTGTCTTTGGATGTTAATTTCGCTGGTTGAATGGGGAAATGCTGTGTCATTTAACTGCTTGTTCGAACATGTTAGTGGGGCTGCATAAGAAACTTGAGTGGATGCTCAGCTTTTCCTGTCTCAGCAGATATAAAAATACATGGAGCGTTTTGTTGGGCACAAGTGGCACCAGGCCAACTAGAGCTAATAGGGCTGAACAATTTTAGGCAAAGATTGAATTGCAATTTTTTCTAGCAGAATGCGATTTCGGTTCAATTCATGGTTTTCTGCAAACAAAGGTCCAACACTAGTCTGCCAAGCCATCCTGTAAATCAGTGAAAAGATGGTCTAGATTCTAATCTAGTACAACAAATCATTCACATTAATATTTAGTATTTAATCATACAAAAGCTATTAATATTTTCTCCCATTATTATCTTTAAAAAAAATGTCATGTGTTTGTGAAGCAACTTGCGCTTTTTATCTAGAGGAGCTTTATAAAAACATGTTTTACTTCAAAAATGCATGGAGGAAATCTGTAGGTAGAAACAGCTTTTAAATGTATTAAATAACACAGTTTTCCCTGCATTTCCGCGGCAGGCTGGCTGCACGTTTTTCAAAGCCGTCTGACAGTTTTTCCTCACTAAAACATCAGTTCCGTGAGAGAGACGCACGCATTCTGACACCTTAGCTTGTTTGAGATAACGTGTGCCATCAGAAACATTCAAATTATTATACGAGAAGTTGAGCTTTCAAGTAAACTAAAGTGCGCGTCTCCGCACTCTCGCTGCCAAGCTTTAGAAATCAGCCTGAACCTGCTCAGATGTGGGAGGAGTCTCTCTCTCCCCTACTCAACTATGTTCTCTCTCTCTCTCTCTCTCTGTGTCCTGGGCTCACCTACAGTGCCATTATTATCGGGTCTAGCAGCGCCGTGTGTGGGAACATTAAAACAGGGAAAATAACCTGAACATGCAGCTCTGGCAGCTGTGGAGTTGGGTTTCGCTCTGGAAGGTACACCCAACCCCCCTCCCCCTCGCTTGGCTTTTGCCGCCGCCATAACACGGGGGAAAACCCCGGATGTAAAAAAAAGTTACACAACTGATCCTGGATCTGTCAAAACCGCTAAAACCGCAGCTTTGACGATCACGTGATCGTGCTGTTTGAAATCGCAATTTCGGTCCAAAAACGACAGATGGTTCAGCCCTAAGAGCGAACTACGGTAGAAACAAACTGGAAGGTTCAGGAGTCAGCACATAGACATATGAGCTCATTTAATCACATGAAGGGGGTGGGGCTTATCACTTGGACTGGAACCAGCTACTAGGGGGATGGTTGATGATGTGTCTTGGCTTTTGTCCTGCTATGGTTCATGTTGATGGATGTGAAACACACGTATAAGATAGTTAATCAGAACTGGAACACTCACATTGGCATAATGGACCAGGTTCTCCTGCTCGTTGACTTTGTAGGTCTTAATGCCGTACTCTTTGGCCAGTCGAAAGATTCGGTTCTGAGTCGGTCCAATGTAGGCTCCTCCTAGATCCACCCACTTTGTCTCCTTGTTCTGGTAACACAGAAAACCCATCAGAACACAAACAAGAAGAACATACTCGTTACAGATAACAGAAACAGATTAGAACCCCTTCTACAGGAACACGAGCTTGTAACCTGCAGTGAGACCTTTACTAATGGTATGCTGTGGTAAGAGTCCTACGGCCCCCCCAAAGCACTTTACAACACACCAGTCATACACCCACTCACGCACTGGAGATGATGAGCTACATTGTATCCACAGCTGCTCTGCTATCTGACAGGTCTGTTCCCTTTCCCCCACCACCCAGCCCTGCAGCATCCTTCAGAGGGTCATTACAGGCTCCACCACCGAGCCCTGCTGCATCCTTCAGAGGGTCATTACAGGCTCCACCACCCAGCCCTGCAGCATCCTTCAGAAGTGCGGGGAGTCGCCGCCGCTTACCCAGAGTCCATGCCACAGCATGCACAGCACTCACATGATGAACATGAAGGACGGGGGTCTGAAGTCCTGTGACAGGACAAGATTACATTCTTTTCAGAGTTGTTTGTTTGACTTTGCTTCATGAGGAAAAGGACGCCTCCTCTGCGTATATGTAGAGCAGGTTGTGTGATTATTGATGTGCTTCACCTGCTGTTGCACACACTCCCAGACGGAGAAAAGTATAAATTAGGCTTGAGGCAGAGAGGAAAACAATATCTCTGGCCTACTCCAAAACAATAAATGCTATCTGAATCGGACTCCCCGCTCGGACTTGGCTAAAAAAAACAAAACTCCCTGAGGAATGGATACAGACACTCGCTCACACCTCTCTCCTAACCTGTTCCTGACGTGGAACTGTGGATCTGGGTGGAAAGTCACGTAGCCATGAAGGACTCACTGCTGGACTTGTTACCCCTTGGCCCCCAATCTCCAGCACCCCACCTCCCACCTCCTCTTATGTTATTGTGTTGTCCTGCCAGCAATCCATCTGCCCCCCATAGGGAGCAGAGGAGGGGTGCATGCTGTCACCCTCACCCCTCCCTACCCTTGTGTACTTCTTTTTCTTATGTTTTGCTAAGTGTCTTCTCACTCTCCCTTCTCTCCCTATCCCTTATCTTCTGCCCTTTATTTTAATGCGTTCGTATACTTGGTCTTACCAGGCTGCCTACTTTTTGTTATCTACTCAATGCCTGACACACTTCGAAACCCCTGGTTAGCCTTCCTTCCTACTCAAAGTACTGAATCTTTTTGTTTATTCAGTGTGTTGTCTTATTCAGAAATCCCACGCTCTCCACATTTAGTTTTCTACTCAGTGTTTTATGTCACAAGTTCTGCTGGTTGCTTTACGCTTTTCTGTTTTGGGTCCCCTGCCCACCTACGCCCGCCCCACACTGGTTAGGACTCGCCTTCAGTCTCCTAGCTAGTTTTGGCTGTCCTTTCCTATTCCGTCCCCACCACGTCTTCTAACATTTATAGCTAATTGTTTCCATAGTCCCTGGTGAGGATTACCTACCGCTTCTATTGAAAATCGATAGTCTACTGTAATGCTGCTTATTATAAGTGCTATAGAAATAAATGTCTTCTTCTTCTGCCTCCTCAGGTCACTGCAGAACAAATGTACCTATGGGTTCTAAGAACCTTGAGTGATTACAGTTAATCACATATATGATTAACACGTGAACATCTTCCATGATGGAAAATGGAAAGGTAAGAGGATTTCATATTTCCCGTCACCAAAACTACAACGTTAGTTCATCAGTGAGCCTTCATGCAGCTTCATGTAGCCCACACCCTAAAGGCTGATTCATGCTTCTCCGTCTGCGTCAGCGCGGAGACACGCAACGCCATTATCCGTCCTTGCGTAGGGCCCCGTCAGGCACGCAAGTACATACGGAGTCAAGCCCACTTTTTTAAACATCCGTCAAACGAGACAGAGAACGCAAGCTTGTGATTGGTCAGGGCACCGTTGTCGTCCACACCGCCGCCATTGCGCCCTCAAAAACATAAAGAGAGCCGAGGATAACTAGCGGCAGACACGGAGCAGCTTGAAGAACACCTCACGAAAAAACTCTAAAATATGAACATTTTATTCCCCGCGACTGGAGGAGTGAAAAGATGCACAGCAAGCGTTTTATTTGTGGACGGAAATGACAGGAAACGTGGGTTTAGAGGTGGGGAGCGCATGAAGAGGTGGGAGGATGAGAGACACATTTGTCTGTGTTAAAAAGTCTCATATACAAAAAAAAAAAAAAAACACAATATAAACACACTATCTTGGACCGATACATGACAGGATACCACAGAACAGCGCTACGCCCTCTGTTGTCCTGCCGGGGAATTGCTTTGCAACACTCTCCAGGAGACGGAGAAGTCTGAGAGCAAAACGCTTCCGTCAACCCGTGCGTGTCTGTCCCTTGTGGAGCTGACGGAGAAGCATGAATCAGGCTTAAGAAAACACATTTGGATTTGGAAGCTAATCTAACCATGTTCTAGGTAAAATAAAGCTAGGCTCGTTTCAATGTCAGTTGCATTAGTGACACTCCCCTCTCCTCCTGTGACGGCCATTTTGTTGGTGTTCCAGTTCTTTACCTGCACAGTGAAGGTGCGACCTCCGACCCGATCCCGCGCTTCCAGCACCACAGGGTTGAGTCCGCTGGCCTTCAGCAGCTTTGCTGCACTCAAACCTGCAAACAGAACCCAGAAGAGCTAAGCACCATCCTGCTTCTCCACATCCTCTCATTTTACTTCGGTTCCAGGTCTGGAAGGCAACTCCTTTCCTGATGACTGCTGGGTGGAGATGGCAGAGCAGGAAGAGAGAGAGGGAAGGGCAATGGACCTGACAGGAAACGGATCTGCTGATTTCATCACACACTCACCTCCACCAGGTCCTGTCAGAATCTTAATCCAAGCAGACAGCACAAGGGGAGCGTTACAGCAGCTCTAGACTCTGTATGTCTATGTGTACATGCATGCCTATTATAACTGGGTTTAGACGGGGTGACTTCATGCTAGCAGCGTTTTAAAGCACTTTCTGCATCCACTCCCAAAAGTTTTTAATAGAAATAAACGAGGATTTGATTGGGATCAACAAGCCAAGGTAATGCTTTTGTTCTGATATGAAGATAGAGCTTTAACTGAGTCCTGCAGGCCCGTTCACCTGCTCTATCTGCTGATCCACTAAAGGAGATACCCCTGACAGTAAACAGAATGGTGACGCTGGAAGAACATGATTCAGCTTGGGAACTGGGAGGAAGAAGGGGCTTGGAGTGTGCAGAGAAATAAAAGCTACTTCAGTACGTTCTGCAGATGATCAGCGACGTTGTGGACAGCTCAGATGCTCCTCCTGACACCTTTAACATCGCTTGGACAACAGCTGAGCTGCTCAGCTCCTCCTGTGGAGATCACAGGTTTCTGCTGGAGTTGAATCTGAAGACGGGAGGACCAAATCCACTACGTCTCTGCAGTAATGTGTTGCCATGGTTTCCAAACTCTGCCTGGAGCTCTGCAGGCACCAGGTTAAAACGCTCCACCGCTGATCTGAAACGAATGTTCTGGCCATGAAACCAACCCCAGCCAGCTTGCAGTAGAACCGTGTTCTAACAGAGGAACACTGGGCTGCTGACAAGATCTCCAGACTAAAGCCCGACCTTCTCACTGCTGCTCCTGCTGCAGGCGTCCACATCTGTGCAAATATTCCTCCAACCTCAGACCTGATTCTCTCCATCTCTGCCCTTTAGGCCTCGTTAAAGAGAGACAGCATCAGTCTCCTCCTGTGTCTGCTCACAAACTAAACGGATGCTATTACCGGAGCCCAGCTCCAAATGTCAGCATCCGTCTGTGTTTGAGCCTCCAGCTGTCACCGCTAAAAGCAGCTTCCTGCTCAGACAGGAACACCTCCACCCAAGTCTGCTCCAGAAGGACATGCTGCACGTAACACTTCCTATCACACCACACCACTAACTACTGCAGCTCATGTGGGCCACTGACTGAAACAGGATTTGTTCATTTTCACACAAACAGCCGTTTTCCTGACAAATGCACTCAAGCCCATGTTATAAAAACAGTACACCCCCGTTCTAGTCTTAGAGACAGAACATTGTGATGAACAGGCATCCAACCACAGGTGCGTCTAATGGTTCATACAACAGGTGTGCGGCAGACAGGTGACCATAACAGGGCATCACTTCCCATTTCATGCAGGCAGCACCGGCTCCTCGTGGAAGAGAGAACATCTGAGAAAGGAAATCATTTCTTTCACATTTATTTCAGCCCAAAACCTTAATTCTATCTCCATCTTCAGGTTCAAACTCTGCTCCACATTCATGTAGAACCAGCTGTGGTTGATGGCTAAGCTGAAAAATGTGACGTTGTCAGCAAATTACTACGTGGCTGCGCTCCACCTGGCTCAGCCACTCACCTGCCGATACGGCACGTTAGCGCTCTGAGCCGCTCGCCTTGGCCTTGATGCTCTATTCAGATTTTGGGAGTAAATCTGATTTATGTGTGTGGCAGTTCACACGGCGACCGAAATGCCACATCAAACTCTCTCCAGTGTGAACGCTCCGCGGAACCAAAGCGACCCGCATGTGCAGAAGACAGGAAGTCATTCAGTGGAGAAACCTGGAGCGGCGGAGTTGTGATGTAATCCTGATCCTGTGGATAAACTGTCAGTGAAAACTTTCACACCTGTTAAGTCTCCCGTTTTGGGCTGGAAACGGTTTAAAAACTGTAAACTGTTTTACTGCTTGTTCCCGCCGTCTCCCTGAATCATTATTCACCAAAAATGTTCCAGTATTCATTCATTCAGAGAGACCCCCCCTCTCACGGATACCGGTGACACACTTCACTCCAGCAGCTCCTCCCACTCCCGTTTTCATGCTCTCTTGTATTTGTAATTCCTAAACCTAAAACAGGAAGTCCAGACAGACTCTTGAACCCTTCTGTCAGCGCTCCTCCTCAGGAACATCCACACACGACGCTCATCTCCGCTGACTCAGTGACGTAGGAGACGGATTTAATGGACATGATCGTTCAGACTGTCACACAACATCAGATATGGCTGCATGTGTGAACGTAGCCTCATTGCTGCGTGGAAAAGACCAAATTCAAAGATCATTAGATCAGGGCTGTTTAATTCTGGGCCTGGAGGTTCGGTATCCAGCAGGTTTAATTCTGCTTCAACACACCTGATGTCAATCAGCAGGTGATTAACAGGCTTCTGCAGCGCCTGATGAGCTGCTGTAGGTGATTCAACCAATGAATCAGGCATGTTGGAGCAGAGAAAGCACTACAACAAGCTGGATACCGGGCCTCGAGTCCTAGCACTGAATAGCCCCGCTTTAGAGGCTCACCATATTTTACTGAAAATAAAATAAAACCGAAACATGAAAAAGTAAAACTGCTGCAGCTGGCTGACTAAACTACTAACAGGTTAGTTATGTTAACAATGTAATACTGGCTAGAAGAGTGGCTACAAAAGAAGAAAATGAATTACTGCCGACATGGGGAATCGCACCGGGGTCAGGACATGGCCTAACCCCAACCCTAACCCTACCCATCAACAGCACCAATACACACGTCCTGTGCTAGTCACCACGGCCTTCCATGGCAGTGGTGGGGGCATACTAGCAGATCCGCTCCATGACGGTGGGTGTTTGTTCGGGGTGGGGGTCATCTCGTGAATGTCTTGCCTGATTGGTTGGTGTCCCCCTGGCCTTTTGGTGTCATGCACACAGCGAGTGATGCACGTGGGGGAGCGCTGGCGTCAGTGGGGCAGACGCTCATGAGCTGCACAACTTGACTTGACCATACCCGACAATGGGCTGTCGCCGAGTGGGCCAGATAGGCACCCAGGCCACCAGGAAGTGTCCTGGTGCTCCCGATGGCCAGTCTGCCAGGGCGGAGTTTGATCTCCTGAACGAGCCTGGTCTGAGACAGCAGTGTCGCTGGAAGACACCGTTAACAGATAACACATAGTGATTAACCCATGTGCTGGGGATGCTTGGGGACAAGACCACATAACAGCTGCTTGAGCCTGAGCTCCCGATAGCCGGGCAGAACTAGTACCCCTAACATCACTATCTGGTGAGCAGCTCATGGTGATTCTGCTTTTGTATGAGCAGGGCAGGAATACTCCAGAGATGGTGCACTAACAAGACCCTGCATGTGCTCGGTCCTGCAAGTATCAGTAAGAACAGGTGAACTGAAGACCGAGCACAGGGCAGATAAATACACCATCATGAAAATGACCCCTCCAACCCGTTTTCTTGTCCTGTTTCGTGTTCCTGCACGCTGTTAGATTCTGCCATGAGGACCTGCAGATGCCAGAATGGAAACAAGTGCATCATCAGCCCCCCCCCCCCCCCCCCCCCCCCCCCCGCTTTAGTGGGATGAACTGGAGCAACAGCAGATATTTGTCCACACTAGTTGTTCTCTGGTTGCATTTCCACACCAGTTCTGTAGTTTCTGGCCTTTTTCTCTGTTCTCAGACGTTCTGGTGCCCCGCCCCTTTTCCTCTCCTCACTGAACTTCCCCAGCCCAAAAGGAAGAGGAGGCTCCTTCCTTGTATTACCATCATTTCTGCTCCTCTGGCCCTGCCTCCTTTAACCCAGTTAGACCAGAGGCTGCCACCAGAGTTCAATCATGTGTGAGAGTGTTGTCTGGGCCTGAGGGTCCAGACTCTGATGGTTGTGTGTGGTCCTTGATGGAACATCTAAAGGGCAGCAAACAAAGGAGATGATGATGCTACTACTGACTGGACCCTAATGGGACACAACAGCTTATTGAGTTAACGTTTCCTCTGGAGCACCTGCTCAGTGTGCCAGACTGCTGAGACCTGACACCGACCCAGCCTCTTCAAAAGGTTAAGTCTGCACATTGGCCACTTTATTGGGTACACCTCTCTTAGCAGTCAAAGCGCTGGATTGGACGCTGGATTAGCCATCCTACGTATGTGAATGCACAATCTGGCCACGGCCTCTGGACGGCTCTGGATCATGGGACAGAGTCTGCAGCTGTCTTTTAACCCTTTGGGCACCAGAGCTTTTTCAGGAAACTTCTATTTTCACATCACTATTTCCAAAGGTTGTTGCTTGGAAACGGTTCACGCAGTGGCGGTTTCACCATTAGGCATAGGTCGGCGGCCACCTGGGGCCCCCTTATGTTGGGGGGATCCCCTAGCCCTGACCGCCGGCACCCCTCTGTTAATGGCACAAGGGACTATTCCTTTAGGACGCCGATGCACAAACAGGAAGTGATTGGTAGTCATTCCACTCCAATCCAGTTGGTGGCAGTAATGCACCAGATTGTTGTTTGCCAAGTGCCATAAGACCAGAAATAAGAAGAAGAAGAGAAAACAGAAGAAGAGAGGCGGGAGCGTTCGTAACAAACTCGAAGCGGTAGTGAAAACATGAAGCATGAAATGGAGTTATCCTAGTGGCTCCAATAAGAGAAAGAAGCAGCTTGATTTAAAAAGACTTTTATCTTCACTTCCAAAAGTGGCGTCATTTTCCAAGTAAACATCATAAGGAAGCAGAAAGGATAGAAAATGGAAAATGTTTAAAGGCAGGAAAACATAGACCAAAATGGAAAATAGAAGAAGAAACAGGCAAAAGCACAGGAGCACTGACAGGAAGAAGAAAGCACTCAAAGGGAGAGAAAGACAGGAAAAAAGAGGAGGACTAATAAAAAGAGAAAATAACTCATGTCAGAAGAGGGGAGAGTTTCGCAAATCCAGTTAGATAAGATTGTCGAAAATTTGGTGTCTGTGTTCGCCTTGGGCCCCCAAATTGCTAAATCCGCCACTGGGTTCACGGTAAACTGTAAATGCTAAAAATCTTCGCAGAACTTGTTTAAATCACAAGTTACAGATAGTTACGTCCACGTCAAAACACAGACGTCATGTTTGTACTTCTACACGTATCTTTATAACCTGAAAGTAAGCTAACTCTGTGAAGTGCTGTATAAATATTACACATGCCTGCTAAAGCCACACTGGTGTATTATTGTGGACCGAGGATGCATGCACCTCTGCCCTTAAATCATTCTATGTGCTAGATCCAGTCTGTTCACAAGCAGCTCAACTGTGTTATGTAGTTTGTTTCAGGCAGCTGTCACATCCCAGGTCTATCTGATAGAAGATCCACCCAGCTGCAGCTCCAGCCCTAACCCTGACCTTGACATGCTGGATCTATCTGATAGAAGATCCAGAGGTCCGACCCCTCCACCCAGCTGCAGCTCCAGCCCTGACCCTGCCCTGGACAGACTCAGCTGCAGCCAGAGGCTCCCCTGCACACAGGGACTGTGTTGGCTAACAGCTGCTGCCGGCAGCTGGATGAGCTCTCCCTCAGCATCTCCAGCTAGGAAGCACGAGGAACCGGAGCCTGCTCTTATGTAATCCGCTCTGACTGCTCGACATGCGCCCAGGCAGCGGTGCAGAGTGCGGAAGAGGCGTGCCCGGAGACCGAGGAGGAACGGATCCGCAGAGCGCACATGAGTCCAGTCCGTCCCGAGCCAGGACTTCTGGTGTGGGTCCTACCTGAAATGCCAGCTCCGACCACTATAACGTCGTAGGTGCCGCTGGGTGCCGTCATGGTTCCGTCTGATGTGGATCCTGCCCGCTCTGACCGACGGAGGAGCGCATCTGTGTTAAAACGGCCGGCCAGGCCCACTCCCACCGGCTCCGCCCACCGCAGGAGCCCCCGCTGCTGGAGTCAACGCCCTGCGGACTGCAGGTTCATGAGCCTGGACCCTGCCATAATCAGCAGGGTGGTTCCACTGGTCTGATAGCAAAACGTGATAAAACATCTAACACAGCCGACAGCGACCTGAGCAGCCTCTGTTCGGAGAAATGGAGTTTATGTCTCTTAGGACAAATGCTGTTCTCAAACTGAGGTGCTGGTTGTAACCACTAAACATGAACACTGTCACACACGCACATATTCAGCAGCAGAACACCACTGGTGTGAGAGGTTCTCCGCTCAGTCACACCAGAGAAGGAGAAACAGCGGGCTGCTACCGCTGCAGCTCTAGGACCAACCACCAGTCCCGAAAAGAAAATCACAATTTGAAGCTGTAACGTCCTATAGCACCATTTTTTATGGAAAATGTCCTTAAAGTTATAATGGTAAAACACAGGTTTTTACATTTATTTACTGAAAAACTACAGTCTTTAATCGCTGATGGTGGTGACATGACGTCCCAGTGTGCTTAGTGGCATTTAGGTGGGTTCTGGTGGACCCGTTAGTCGGGCAAAGAAAGAAAACAATCTTTTCTGTGGCGCCTCTCACGATAAAAATCACGAGGCGCTTCACAGAAACAAAAATATATACTAGAACTGCAAGCAGTTATCTATGAGTTCTAAGCCAACCAGCGCCAGTCACCCACCGCCCCTGCCTTTGCCATCCCTCACGTGGCCCCGCCCCAACAACACGTTCTCCAGCCAGCATCCCGTCAGCTCACTTCAACCGGTGCAATGAAAAGAACACTCAGGAAATCTCCTTGAACCTTTTGCACAGCCTATACAAAAACCGCATGGCTAACATCTCAATTCCTATTACAATCCAGTTCCATCGTGACATTTTTAAAGATCGTGGAGATTTTGTCAGTTAAGTTATGCGTTGTATGGGACAGCGGTAACTCAGAAGGTGGAGCGGGTTTTCCAGTAATCGGAAGGTTGCGTGCTCGATCCTGAGTCTGACCAGAGAATGCTGCCTTGCTTGCCTCTCAGTGCGCCTCAGGGCAGCTGTGGCTAAATTGTAGCTCACTCCCACTAGAGCGCAACTGGGTGTGTGAATGGATGAAAGACTCCTGCAGGCGTTGTGTCAGCTCTCTAAATGAACTGAACACTCAGGAAATCTTGACCCTTTTGCACAGCCTATAGGAAAATCTTTCACAGGCATCGATAACATCTCAATTCCTATTACAATCCAGTTCCATCGTGTAATTTTTAAAGATCGTGAAGATCTTGTCAATGAAGTCATGTGCTGCATGGGACAGCAGTAGCTCAGGAGGTGGAGCGGGTTTTCCAGTCATCAGAAGGTTAAAGGTTTGATCCACACTCTGACCAGAGAATACTGCCTTGCCTCTCAGTGCACCCCATGGCAGCTGTGGCTACATTGTAGCTCATTCCCACTAGTGTGTGACTGTGTGTGTGAATGAGTGAAAGACTGATTGTGTTCAGTGCCTTGGAGGTTTGTAGAACTCTACTAAGGCATTATACAAATACAGGCCATTTACCATTTCAATATTACTGACAATGTATATTAAATTCATAAAAAATATATTCTTTTTAAAGAAATTTCCAAAGTATTTTTGGATCATCACGGTGTCATGACCAATTAGGTTTTGTAATGTTATTGTTTCAAAATTAAATGCTTTTTCAAAAAAATAAACATATTGAGATGTATAAATAAACTGACTGAAAAAAACTTTATTATAAAATCCACAGTTGATCTAAAGATGACCTAACAATAATCTATACATCAATAGTATACTGGTAATAATATTAGTACTTGATAATGTCTCTAGATTTAATGTATTTTCAACCAAAACTATGAGTTTCATTTTGTGACTTACTGATCAAATGATTTTAAAAAATCCTTAAAACTGCACAAATCATCATAAAATTACCAAAATATTCTCATATGACAATGTCAACGTGTGGAATACAATGCTGCTGTTTTTAAATCAGTAGATTCAACACTTTTTTCATGAAAAATTGGAACAGCTTTGAAAAATGTCAAACTCTTTCAAAGGTATACTAAAAAAACTTTTTTATTTAAAAAAATATTTTAAAAGGGCAAATTTCCTAAAATAAATAAAATATCAAAAATCTGTCCACATAGTTTGGCCAGCCACTCCGCCCCTCTTGTCAGGCCAAGTTTTGACTTGATTAGGTTTGACGGCCGAGAGAAGTTGACGAAAGCACGTTTGACATGTTATAGAATTTTCTACTAATTTGCATAAGTCTAAAAAACATTTTCTCTACTCATCATCAACATTTGACTGACTCAAGGAACATGAAAGATAAGATCATTTGTTTGTTTTTTTTACTGAAGAAATGGGGAGAAAATTGGGCAAAACTTTTTTGGGGATACAACAGCGCCACCTATTGGACAAAATTCAATTTTTTTCTATGATTGTAGATGACAGTATTATGACATGAACTGTAACTTTCTGCATATAATATATAGTTAAGGGGTGCGATGATGGGGATGTGTGAGCCATCAATAGCACCCACACACTGTGGCAGCCCCCACCTGCTCTGAAAATAGGACGCTATCTACCATCGACATATATACTGGACAATTTGTTTCCATAGGCTTCAATAATAAGTTTTAAGCGAAAATGGAGGTGGCCACCACCGCCATTTTGACCGTGTCACAGGTTCAGTCAAGCCCAGACAATTCCAAAAAAGGGAAAAGAGGTGGAGCTGAGGGTGGGGCTGTAAAGCTGGGATCAAATGACAACATCCGTCGAACTGAAGCGATGTAGCTACAAGCTAATCCAAAGCTAACGCAGAGGTGGGAGCTAAGCTAACGGAGGTAGCAACCTAGCTACAACCGGAGTTAACTGTGCACAGCACCAGAGCTTCTGAGTCACAGATACGCCGGGCTGACCGCTGGGTGGAACAGAGGTCTCCCGAGAGCTCCACAAGCCGGCAGCCATGCAGCAGACAGGCGCCGCTGCGGTCAGAGATGCGCCGAGCTGCCGCTAAGGGGAGGGGACCATGCCAATAGTCGGAACCCAGCTCCACCAACATGTTATATTTGAACCCATTTTCTAAAGTGCAACGTTATGTTAAATGCACTGGGTTTTACCCTATTACATTTAAATTTCATGGTTAAACAGTACATGTTAAAATCTAAGCTCAGCTAGTGCAAGAGCGGCAGTGACCTAAAATACATAAATATAATTTTACTTACCGAAAAAAAAGTGGAGACTCCTTGGACGCTCTATTAGTGCAATTAATACCACAGCAAGTCATTTTGTCCAACAATTGCACAAATAATATCCAAAAAAGAACGCACAGACGCTACAACTAATGGTCTAAGTTGAGAGACTGAAAATGGCGGAACAGTTTTCAGTCGAGGCCGAGGCTCAGACTGAGGCCTTTACCCAGAGCTAGCTGTGGTCACGTGGGTCTGATGCTCATTAATTATACAGAATTTTAAGCTTTTAATACACTTAAACAGAAGAGTGAGAAAAAATTCACCCCCCTCAGAGTTGTTATGAGTGTAAGCTAGATCATTTAAACCAAAAACATGTTTTGGTACCAGGCTGTAAACATGTTTATTTCTTATGTGAAATTGGTATTTTTAACATGGGAGTCAATGAGGATTTTCTCGCTTCTGACACCAGCCCCCTAGTGGATGAGGGTGGAACTGCAATTTTGTCACTTCCGGGTTGGCTTCAATTTAGTATTAGGGGTCTACATGCAGCCTGAACCTTTTTTTGCCAAGGGGTGTCACAGATGAAGAAAAGATTAAAGAGCTGGTGCACACAGCCTTAAAAGGGTCCCTTGGATTTTGAAAGGCCTAGTTTGAAGGTGGCAGAACTGGTGGCTTTTCAGATGTGTTACTGGGGAAAATGTCCCTATTGGATTGTGACAGGGTTGCAAATATGTCTTCATTTACAGATGCTTTCAGAATCTGGTAACGTTGTTCTACCAATTACACCACTGTTAATAAGCATTAATAAGCATTGCTTTCTTTCACAAACGCAAAGCTAACTATTGAGAACTGGTGGATTACTGAATGAATCCATGTTCAATAAAAACAAGTAAATCTTGAATTTTTGAAAATCACGTGTTACTGTCGATTCATGTTGTTTTCTAATTAAATATCAGATTAGATTAAATATTTAATTAAAGATCAGATTAGATTAAATATCTAATTAAAGATCAACTTATAAGAAAGCAAGTCATTATAAGTCAAATAAGTTATTCACTTACTCAGTGATTTTTGCACATTTTACTGTTTTTATCCATCTTCTTGCTGCTTTATTACTGTCTTATTGCCTATTTATTCAATGTTCGTATGTCCAACGTCATGCTGCTCTGCTGTTATTTTTTAAATTGCCCCTTGGGGATGAATAAAGTTTTTCTGATTCTGATTCTGAAGTCTTCTAGTGCTTCTGTATTGTAGTGGGCACAATCAACAACAGAGACTTTTTTTTTCAAAAAGGTTGAAAATCGTTTGTTTTACACAATTTCGGCATCATGAAGAAACTGCTAGAGCATCACGTCTTCGTATAGCTGCTATAAAATAGCCAAAAAATAAGTTTTTGTCTGGTGAATTCATAGACATAGGAAATCGAGAGCAAGTTTTCCAGAGCAATAGAATTCACAATAGAATTACACACCACTCAGTGGGCAAATCTTCCCATTGAGTGATTAGTAAATTACAGTTTAAGGAAGAAAGGAACTTGACAACAAGCAGAGTTGTTTCAGACATTTATTAAACAACTGTGGTCCAGAGTCCGGGAACGTTCTGGAGTAGCTGGTCTGAAGATCTGACACCTCTGGGTGGTGCGTGGTGATGGGAGAAACAAGACAGAAGAACACCTTCAGGAGCTCCTGCAAGACATACACCATAACAATAGTTAAAAATAACAAACAGTCAAAGGAAATCGTGACTGACATCTGTTGACAGAAAAGAAACCAGAGGTAGCAGATGGATGAGCTGCAGAAGAATGAAGTTCTGGACTGATGGAACACTGGTTTTTGATCTGGACTCACTGAAAGAACACTGATATGCGATGACATCTAATGGCCATATACCCAACATATACTGTTAAGTAATCATCAGGTCTAACTCTGTGCGTTTCTGTCCCTTATGCAGGTGCTGGTCGTAAAGTCAGAATATCAGGACAAAGTTGATTCATCGCAGTAATTCCATTCAATAAGTGAAACTTGAATATTAGATGTATTCCTTACACACAGACATGTGCATTTCAAATGCTTATTTCTTTCCATTTTGATGATTATAACTGAAAACTAATGCAAGTGAAAAGTTCAATTTCTCTTTAGAAATCAGTTAGAATATCAGTTGAGACCAATGCAAAAGATAAAAAAAAAGCATTTTCAGAAATGTTGGTCAACCAAAAACTATGAACATGAAAAGTATGAGCATGTACAGCCCTCAATATTTAGTTGGAGTGCCTGAGGCCTGGATTACTGCAGCAACGCGACGTGGCATGGAGTCTTTCAGTCTGTGGCACTGCTCAGGTGTTATGAGAGCCCATGGTGCTCTGATGGTGGCCTTCAGCTCTTCTGAATTGCTGGGTTTGGTGTATTGCATCTTCCTCCTCACAATACTTCATAGATCTTCTATGGAGTTAATGTCAGGAGAGTTTGCAGGCCAATCTAGAAACAGGGATGGCATGGTCTTAAAACCAGCTACTGGACTGGATTATAGACTCTAATATAGTCGTGTAAAGTGCTATACAAGAGCGGGTCATTTGTAGTTTGTACATGATCACATTTCATATTTGTATGCATGTTGGGGTTGGGGATCCTTGCTCGTCTTGTACACAGCCAAAGGGGTCCTAAAGGAAAAAGGTTTAGGAAGTCCTGCTCTAAGCAACGGAGAGAATTGGTTATCCATGCATTGTGACCTTATATCTTTTTTGGAGGCTGCAACACATGAATGATCTGGACTGAATGTGCGTAAGGGAGGTACACTATTAAAATGGTTAAAATTACTGAAAAGTCTAGGCTGTTTTTGTTGTATTTGGGTTTGTAATGTTTAATGAGGATACTTTTTGAGTGTCTGCGGGCACCAATGATCATCATCTACTTGATAACATTTACTTCAAAATATAAAGAACATTTCAAAGGGTTTCTCATTTTGGAGTCTGTAAGTAGAAACAGGCGAAACAATACAGTATGGGCATATCTTCAGATTGGGACCACATGACTATAACAGTATGTGTATCTGGTCGCAGGATCACACAAAATGATCAGCAAGCGCACATGTCCTCTGAGGTGGTGGGCTCCTCTGTGAGAACACCACCAGCTAAAGAGAAGTGTTTGCCCCTTTTTTGAAACACAAAAACCTTTAAAAAGAAACAAATAACCGATGTTTCATCACAGATGATCCCACTGATTGTTCCTATAAGGTAATGATAATATATTTAAAAATAAATAAATAAATAAACAATAGAAACCTTGGCTGAGTTGTACATTCCAAAAATGATGAATGAAATGAGCATCATGGTGATGCTCCATCTGTTCTTAAAGCATCATGAAGGATCCTTTACAGTAGGGCTTACACAAGTAATTTTGTAGTCGGATGGTCTACAATTTGAAAAGTTCTTCTGGTCATTAAACAATGTCAAATGTGTAATGAAAAGGTCAATTTCCTTAGGTCAATTATTGGTTTATTTTTTATTTGACAAATAGTAAGAAAAATAACATCTTAAAGTGAATTTCTATTAGTGACTACTAATAAACAGGAGATTACAAAAACCCAATTTGAAATAAGCAGCCCTCTTGATTTAAGCCTACACGTGGGTGCCCCCTTGAGGCGAATACATGCTACTGATGCGACTGTGATTCCAAACGTCTTATCAGTCCGTGTGATTGGCGTTGCATATTTTTAGTGAGGACAAATGGCAATGTTTACATCTTATTAAAATCAATGCTAGTAGCAGTACACAGTAAAATTATTTCCCACAAGATCCACCATTCTGATCATTTGAGGTTTCAGAAAGCTCACTGTGTCTTGGTTAAATGCATGATATCAATTTGAACCTTGTTTATTTATTCTTTATTTAACCAGGAAGGTCCCAGTGAGACTAAAAAAAAACAAATTTCAAGGGAGTCCTGGCCAAGAGGCAGCAATAGTTACAGTTACTAATTTTTCAGCTACACAGGCATGTTGTTTGAAAAATTACAGAAGGCAGTTACAACACAGGGAATCCGTCTCAAGGCCTCTCAGTCTGGTTTTAAATTTTACTTATATTTTACTACATCCTTATGTGAGCTGTCTTTAGTGAGCACAAAGACAATGTTGTTGTATGCCTGTGCAATGACAATTAAACACTCTTTAATCTAGAATTTCTGATCATGAAAAAATATCAGATACCGTAAATCCTCTAATACAGGCCCGGGCCTGTATTTGACTCAAGCTCATCAAGCTCCAGGCCTTTATTGGAAGGAGGACCAGAATTAGAGGCAGGCCTCAATTTCTATTTGAGCAAAATGAACTAATGGTTTGCTGGAGTTTTTGACAATTAAAATTGCGCCCACATTTTCAAAGTTAAACACATTTCTTTTAACAACGGTAGTTTCTGCTTCAGCCCTCTCCCCCCTTCCCCTGCGCAGCGGCCGCAAACTCACTGATGCACCTGCAGCCTCTCGGAGTTCCTGCTGCTCTAAACATCTGGTGTATGACGTCATCAACGACTAGTCGAAGTCGACTCGATTTTCATTACTTGACTGTCGACTTTAAAAAAAATTAAGTCATGCAACCCCTGCTTCTGATTACCTTTAATGGTGTCTGTTTGTTGCAACCCCAGGTACAAAAACTAACTTGTTTTTATTTGACTATTTTTTTTCCTGTCTGTTTATTATTTTCCTGCATCTCCTCTCAATCCTAAAGAAAAACTGCTACCTGGGTTAAAGGCAGGGTCCGTAAGATGACACCGAACGGCTATTGCTCACTCCCCCGCCCTTCCTGAAAGAGCCGAAAGCCACACCTCCTAATGTGCACGCGCAGGAAAAGCCGAGTCAACATCGGAGCATTGCTTCTTCGTAATAGGGGAGCTAAGGTAGTGTTAGCAATGGAGTTATGAGGTAAGACAGTTGTTTTAAACCAGCACATTAAACACTTACTGTTTACAAAAGGCATTTTATAAAGAATATCTATAAATATATACTGTACATATTTTAAAATACCAGTAAAAATTGACAATCTATATTGTAAATAAAATTGATCCTATCAAATTGTTAGCATTTTATTATGAGTAATTAGCAAATTTTTAATTTCTTTGCCATTCAAGGTGGGATGAATATATCAAAGCATGTAAATAATTTATGTGGAAATCATGAATAAACACTGCATTCTGTGTAGTCCTCCTATAATCATGGTTGTTTTCATAGGGTTTCTGTTTATTGTTGGTTTAGCCCAAATTTGGACTAGATGTAAACCTGATCTGTGTCAAAATTGATTTAATATGCATGAGTACATTTTATATTAGTATAATTTTTTTATTGTAATACAATTTAGAGTTCAGTGATTGAGGAATCCTCTGAGTAAGAGTTTGAACCTCCCATTGCATCCTCAAGACGTGGTGCAAAAAGGAGATGCCCACCATCATCTCAAAGCCGTGGTGCATCCAGAGGCCGTGGTGCGTCTAGAGGCCGCGGTGCATCCAGAGGCCGAAGAAGTGTGAGACACTCAGCTGTGGACCTTGGAGATGAAGATATCACTCGAGTTTGGAATCTTTGTTCCGAGCGAATAGACTTTGAACGTGTAAGCATAACAATATTACACTAAATGATCCTAAAATCTTGCTGTAGCATCTCTTTCCACTTTTGTAGCAACATATACAGAACCTGAACCCTCAGCAGGCTATTGACGTCCTTACCATGGTGCTGGACAGAGACCCTGGTGTTCTCTTTGATGTACTTGCCCTCTCTGGTCCACCTGCCACAACACCTCCAACATCCAACCAACCTTCATGGTGTGTATGCTCCCACTGCAGAGAGATGCCAACTGGTTTGGAAAGGAAATGCTGCCAACAGCCTCCCCAGACATGTACTTCAACTGTACCACACATGGAGGAGTTTATTCTGCAAAATGGTGTTCTTCGCCTGGCCAGAACATTGTAGAATGAGTTTTGAGCAGTTTATGATGACCCGGATCCTGGTGAGGACAACAGACAGTTCCGCCATGCCGCTTACAGACAGTTTGTAGCATGGCAGCATGGAAAACTCTGTGGAGGGCACAGGGTAGTAATCCCAAGCTGTGTTGTCTGTAGGATAAGGGGAAAATTCCCTGACCCCAATGGTAATTACACTGGTTTTCTTCCACAATGATTGTAAATAATTGTATATATTTAATATTTTACATCAGTTTGTTTTTTTATATATTTTTGTTTGATGCTCTAATAAAGTGTTCTAAAGCATAACTCTGTGTTGTATTTGTAAAAATACCATAAATGTTAAACTCCTGCACAACAACAAAAACGTATGTCTATCTCCAGCATTTTACATACATTTTTAAATTATTCGTCCTTATTTCCCAAAAAAATCTTTATTTTCAAAAAACAAAAACAAAAGGAAACACAAAAATAAAGAAGGTTTTGGGTTTTCTCTTGCCTCCCCCAACACCTATGTCTTTGGCAAAGTTTTACCTGTAAATAAAAAATAAACTCAGTTAGCAATGGACTATTGTGTGGAAGATGTAAGGCAGATAATGTTTTATTATACCATCACTGCGAGTCCTTAGGTGTTGTAGAAGTTCCTCTGTTGATGGTGCAGGGACTCCGGACAGCAAACCGTAATGCCTTGGATCATCAGGCCTTAGCTTGTAGCGTCGAGGAAGACCTTTCTTGCTTGTCAAACGTTGGTTGACGATCATGGTTTGGATCTCTGGGATGTAGGAGTAGTCTTTTGCCACCTTCTCAGAATACAGCCTCCAGCATCTAGATTTTTTGTTGAATATTTTATGGTATCTGAAATGACACATGCCATAACTTGTAGTATCCAACAAATTAGCTGAAAAAGTGTTTTAAATTAAAAGTAATTAAGGTAAGCCCCACCTGGAGGCGCTATTATTGAAAAGGTGGGGTTTCTGTTGTTCTACAGTTGGCCACTTGACAGCATGTTGTTAAACCAATATGTAGCAGTTAGGAGCGTTGTGGTTGTTCATCTGAGGAAGTTGTTAATAAAAACTGACTAAAACTGGACCAGTGAATTATGAATTCATGAGTGTTTTATTAAAAAATAAATAAATAAATGCATACTGCATCGACCCATCTGGTCTCCTCTTCACTTCTCTATGTGAGTGGTGATTTTAGTCCAACGCAGCAAGCAGTATCCGCGCCTCGTAAACAGGTGGGATGTAACTGAATCTTTTGCTTGCATACATTAGGAGATGGTTGTGAAACGCCTCACAATTTGCTGTAGTTTTATTTATTTATTTCTATACATTTTTTATAGCCATTCATTATCCCATTTCCAGAATTTCTTTAAAAAAAATCCACCACTAACTTAAAACAAACAGAGGCAAAATTATAATATTCCTGGTAGAGGTTTTTAGGCAGCTATTTACCTTTCAGATGATTCTCCATGAATGCTAGACAGAGCTGGCACTGGTGTTGGAGAAATAAACAGTTGGCGTTTCAATGGTGTTGGTGCTGATGCTTCATATTTGGACTGATTACTGTAAAAACAAAGCCCATATTAAAATAAAAAGTAGTGATCACAGACTAAACAAGTAAAAGAAACACACAATATTATGTTATATAGCCATCTCTTAGTTTACACATCTATTGTAAGATATAATGAAATGAAGGTCAGAGAAACTACTAAATAATTGACTGTAGCATGAAGAGCATGCAAATCACATTATATATTTTCTGCTAAGACAAATCTGATTGTAATTGATAAAGTATCTCCTCAGCCAGCTGAGTTCAACATGAGCTGCTAATCACTCATTTTGATATGATTTGCTTTTTCAAAACAGGAAAACCTAATAAAATATTGAATTTGGCACTCGATTATTGCTATGACTGTATCAGGCTAATTAGTGTGATATCAGGCTAACTGACAGCCAGTGTGACCGTGTTTAGGATAGGTTTGTGGTCAGATACGTCTTTTTCCAACAGCTAATGTTTCTCTCCAGCCTTCACAGATTTCTGCACGAGCTGATTATCATTCCTTTTATTTTAATATGGAGTATTGACGTAGGTAAAACCACAAAACCAGACGGTAATCTGTACACGTCGCCCAACCAGGTTAGCACAATATGTCTTTCAGTGCTAATGGAAACGTAAGGTTTTGGATACGTTCCTGATCAATCACACCTAATTCTAACTGCTGAATCATCTCCTCAGACTTCAACAACTACTACATGAGCTGCTGATTACTCATTTTAATCAAACACGCAGCTCAGGAAAGTGTAAACATCTAATACATTGTTCAAGATGCTAACTGAACTCCGCTAACGCTGAAGTTATATACAAGAGCTTAAAACAATACACTGATATGGCCTATAGTTAAACGCCACACTAATCATTAGCTCCCATACAAATAAAACTAAAATCCCCTTTCGTTATTCAAACTTCTTCCAAATATAGCATAAATAGTTCAACGACTAACATTGATTCATGTCGACTTATTATTCAAGCTAATGCTACATTAGCCAATAGGACACCAAGCATACAAAGCTTGTTTGCTCTATTACTTCTTTCAGTGAAAGAAAGATTTTAAGTCAATTTATCCGAAAAACAATAAATAACGTACCTGTCCAAAAGATACTTTGCCAACTCTTCATCCGTTTTATCTCTCCATCGTGTAACCAATCTCCAATGTAAATTCGACTTGACTGTCTTAAACGTCTTACAGCCACTTTTGAAAAAGATCTTTTAAACTTTTTAAATGTTTTTTGAGACGTGGAAGGCAGTCGAGGAATTTGTAATTTGGGGGTTTGTTACTTCATTGTTTCTGCAGTCATCTCTCTTAAAGCCGAGTGAGGCGCGTGACAGCTACCCCTGGTGATAACGCAGCGCTATTGTTCAACGCGTTAGGCTTGCAGAAATATTGGCTGAGCTCTACAGGGCAGGGGAGGGACCTAGGAGAAAATTGAAATATTAAAGATGGTTTACTTTTTTTAATAAAATTGGGTCAGATGGTCAAAATTAAACATTTTTAAAGTTATTTCACATTTAAAACTTACGTACCTTGCCTTTAATATACATTCACCTTATGAGTTACCTTTGAACTGCAGTTCTAAAAGATCTACCGACTGCAAAAACAGAGGAGTGCGCGCTGCTTGCCGGCCACATCAGTTAGATACGTCACTGAGGACAAAACAGGTGATGCACCCCGATCCACAGCAGCGAAATGCATCAGGCACAAATAAAAGAATAACAGACAGAAAACATAAAAGGAAATGAGCCGACATGAATGATCGCGTGTTTAATTGGTTTTTGAGGTGGCGACACCTGATTTGATAATGTTACTGTGGCCGTGCTCAGGACGCAGATGTCTGGAGCGTGTCAACAATCAGAGCTTTGCATGCGCAAGCTGGTTAAGATTAGGATGGGTGTGAGGGGAAGGTTAAATTGCAACAGGGTAAAAGTCACAATTTGGTTAAATGTCCGTTTTACGGCGGGTGTCAGTGCCGACGTTCTGGCACAGTGCGTTGCCTCCCAACGCATAGGAGTTTGTCACCTGCTGACAGCAGGCTGCTGTCTTTTCCGAGGACTGCATCTTGCCGGTCATTATCACATGACAGCGACTAGTCAATGACAGGCATAAAAAGTCACTATAGAGCTCCGGGAGTTGACGTCACGTTTCCCGGCATGCAACAATTCAAATTGAAACGGTGCCATTAGGCAGGCAGAAGCCAGCAGCTGGGCTATTTGTTATTGTCAGAAAACTCAATCAAACGGGAAATATGGTAGATTCCTGTTGTGCCCCAGGATGCAGAACAGACACGGACGACATAAGGAATGAGCAATCTACAGGATTCCCCAAGATCCGGAGCGCCGCAAACGTTGGATCATTGTAATAAAACGCGCTAGTGACCGGGCGAAAATGAAACTGTGGGATCCCGAGAGTAAAAGTTTTCGCTTATGCAGCGACCACTTCATATCAGGTACTTAAACCAACGTTTCCTCAACTGTGTATGGTATTTATTTTAAATGCTTTTATTACGATTCTTAGTGGGCTTCCTAAACTTATTTTGGCGTGGCTTTTTCTGTCTTATTACTCATAGCAACAAGTAAACATCACGTAAAACGTTGCCTCGTGATTTCTGCGTGCTGCCGTTTACGTGTTTTATGAACACAGCAATTAACCGGCTAAGCTGTATTTAATTTTTAAGCAATGGTTGATCAATTGTCATATCACACATAAAAAGCACTTTGGATTGCTATTATCTGTCTCACCGAGACAGATCTCAGACAGATCCTGACGCTCCTGCCTGACATATTTATTTTATTCACGGAAAAAAAAATCAAACTAGTGATTTCTCTTGGCGTTCAGTTTATACATTCACAGCGCTCTATTTAAACTACTTACATGTAAATCTGTTATTTGTCCATCCATCCATCCATTTTCATCCGCTTATCCGGAGTCGGGTTGCAGGGCCAGTAGCGTCGAGAGGCCCTGACTTCCCTCTCCCCAGCCGCCGGAGCCAGCTACTCCGGGTAAATCCCAAGGGGTTCCCCGGCCAGGTCCAGTAAGAAGTCCGCTCCGACAGCTTCTGGCGTCGGAGCGGGCAGTAGCGTGGAGAGTCCCAGACCTCTCCCCCAGCTCCTCCGGCCGGGGGAATCCCAAGGGGTTCCCCGGCCAGGTCCGGTAAGAAGTCCGCTCTGACAGCTTCTAGCGTTTTTAAAAAGTATCCCAGGGGCACGGTGGTCGGAGATGTTTACTCTATTTAATTTCTGACTATATAAAACGATTTCTTCGGTTTTAAAGTGTGAAGTAAACTCCGACGAAGTAAAATCCAAGCGGATCCCGTTCACGTTCATGGTTACATCCATGTTTGTTTACCTTTTTTTCCTGCCAATATGGCGTCTACTAACTGAGAGTCACGTGGGGTCTGGAGCTCTATAGAGCGGTTAAGTCGACTAGTGACTAGTTCATACAACCCATGCTACTCCTCCCCAGAGTGTTCTGCAGCATAATCAGCAGGTTCTCTTTGAACTTGATATCAAATTTTCGCCTCCTCTTCGTCTCCGCACGGTTAAAGTTACCCTCGCGGTCTATCACTGGCAAATCAAAAGTGAAACAGATGACACAACCCCCCCCCCCCCCCCCCCCCCCGTACTTGCTTGTTACCACATTCCACCCGGCCACAATAAAAAACTGGTCATTATTCACCTCCGCCGACTCAGACACCGGCCAAAATATGATACCCGGCAGTTAATTAAATACAGGCTAATATTAGAGGATTTACGGTATGTAAAGAACAGGTTTATTACATTGGGTATTTTATTAGTTTTTATTTTATTTGACATATAATCAGAAAATTGACATATGATGAAAGTCATTTTACATTCCTAACAAATAAAAACCCACTTTGAAAAAGCCCCCTGTGGCTTTTGGCTTACTTGTGGGTGCCCCCTAGTGGTGAATACATGCAACTGATACAAGTCTGATTCAAAATATCCCATCAGTTTGTATTTTATTATTATTTAATTATTTAATAGGGACAGATCGTGTAATTGTCTAAATTTTATTAATAACAATGCAAGTACCAGTAATGCAATTATGTTTAACATGAGCCACAATGCAACAATTAGTACTATAGATGAGGTAATTTTGGTGAATTTAAGCATAAATAGCATCATCAGGAAACCAGGAAATAGCATATAGGATTAACTAGTGCTGTCTGTATTTTCTCTTTGTGGATTGGGCAATCAAAGTTTAAAATAAGTGGCTGAGAAAACCTTTGGGAGTGGCCTGCAAAATGCCGTCTTTTACGCCGTCGGGAAAGTCCCAGAACGCCGTAAAAAGCTGCGTTTTGTGCTGTCAAAAGCACCTTCTTTTGTGCCGTTCTGAGGACGTTCTAGAAGTGCCTCAGTTCGGCGTTCAATGCGGCATTCAATGACTAGTAAACACGTCGTTTTTTACAGCACTCTGAAAGACTGCATGAAGACGGCGTGCAATACGGCATTCTGAAGGGATTTCCGCTGCTTTTTAGGGCATTTTTAGTTTAAAGACGGCAATTTAGACGTCGTTAAATATCCTAACGTGTTCAAAAGTGGGCGATTAGTGATCCGACCAGCTTGTCATAGTAGCGTGAGCCTGCAGCAGCAGTAAACGTAAATCGGCGGTCTCCAGCTCTGCAACTGTACCTTTGTCTTCGGCCGAGCCAAAAACGGTTTATGATTGGTCAGCCCTTGTGCACACGTGCAGATTATCGTTCTCTTTCCTTACTCCCGGAAGAACGGTTCAGAATGCAAATGGTTTCTTTGTTGCTAATCTGTAGGGAATATCTACAAGAAAGTTCTACAGAAAGTAGCAACGGGTCCTGAGAAATGTCGCTAGGTTTGTCGCTAGGCGCTTTTTGGAAAAAAAGTCGTTGAGGGGGGTCAAAAAGTCATTAGGAACAGTGACAAAGTCGTTGAGTAGGCAACACTGGTTGAGACTGCGGTGCTTTTAAAACCTACAGCCACAGAGCTGCTACGTAGTACTTTCCTTAGCTACGTAGCATTGTTCTCATTAGCCACTGGCTAAAACCGACTCAAGATAAACGTGTTCTATAATTCTGAGCTGAAGATGGCACCAGACTGATGTATTTAGACAGAATTTAGAGTTTTCAAAGAAAAAGCATTAAAATGCAAAAATAATAACTACACATGTCTACAACACTATTAGACACTCATTTATACTAGTAATCAGATAAAAAAAAAGTTGATTTTGATGTGACTTGCTCTTTAAAATGATCAGGAAAAGCAGAACTGACAGGATGCAGATTGTTACCACAGGCACGCTCACTAATGAAAGGCACATAGCCACCAGGCTGATCTGGCTGGAACAGCAGGCGATGGATGGACATCAAAAGATCTGGTGGTCCTGGAAGTGGGACCTCTGAAGAGGACCCAGATACAAAAAGTCGTGTTAGAGGAGGCTTCAAAGAAAACACAGCCATGTTTAGAATCAGACACAGACATGTAGCTAGCAAGAGGAACATAGTCTGTCCTGGAGAGTGAAGCCAAGGATGATTCAGGCTAAAGACAGGAGCAAGTGCAGGCTTATGAGGATCCAGAGCAGATGTGCTCTGTGCAGGACCCCCGGTTGACGCACACATGCGATCAGAAATACCAGGGTTAGCCAGTAAAGATACAGGGTGACGTGTGACCCCCCCTTTGATAGGTAAGTCACCCACCTGAGGTTCAGGGGTCATCAGCGCCAGCTGTAGTGTAGTAAGGTCAGTGGTGTTATCGGCATTGACCCCCCTGTATGTAGGTGAAGTTCCCACAAACAGGTTCTGGGCTTTAACTGAAGACTCTGTGCCACCCTTCACCCCCTTTGCGACAAGTGGAGTTTCGGGCAGAGCATCGCTGCGAGCACTCGCTTCTCCTGGGTCAGGTGGGTCTCCCAACACCGAAAGAAGTGGTTGTGCTGCAGCAACCACCGAGGCTTCGTGGTCATCACTGATCTTAGAGGTACTGGTTTTCCCAGGTAGTTCCGTGCTGTCGTGGTCAACACCTGAAGGAGAAATGACACGAGAAAGAGCATTCAGCTCAGAAACGGAGTCAAACTCCTGTGAAGGATGTTGAAGGGCTTTTGGGTCAAAAGAGTTCAGGCTCATCCTGCTGACAGCAGGATGCGGGACCTGAAGACTGAAAAAGTCATTCACAGAAAAGCCAAGTTGAACAGGCGCAAACCCTTCAGGTGGTTTTAAGATGGGGTCAGGGGGCCACAACAGTTTCAGGGCCCATGATGTGTCCACAATCTCACCCTGAGAGACAAGCTGGTCTGTACCAGAGATGAAATGGCCGTTGAGGAAGTCCTCTGGCGGACGTCGAGTGTCAAAGCTGAGATTTTGCCCATCCATGTAACTGGTGAGGTGTTCACCTGTCCACATGGTGGAAAAAGAAAGATTATTGCAATCAGGATAACTTAACAAAGGTAAGAAACTCCTGAAGACCCTGCTCTTCAGAGATCATCTTCTTAACTAGCACTTTACCTGCACCCGTCCCCCCTCTCTACTGTCCACTCCTTGTTGCCTACTCTCCATGACTGATGTCAATGTTGTTGTTATTATTGTTGTTAACCTCAAGGGCAATATGCCGATTATCACTTGTAAGTCGCTTTGGACAATAGCGTCTGCTAAATACATAAACATAACACAAGAATTTGTTTGTCTCGGTCGACCACTGAGGTAGGACTTTCAGCTTTGTTAAAGAAATCAGCAGATTGTGACTGTGATAGAAGCTGAATCTGTGGTGGCAAAAGTTCTGAACATGTGGAGAACATGGTGTTCCCACCTGCTCAGAGCTACCACTCGTGAGACATGCTCTTCACGTTAGCATGTTAATTATAAAGTTGTTAGTTGCAAACAATGTTACAGAAATTTTCTGTATTTTTTTTTAAATAAAATGTGACATTTTACTGTAAAAGAATTATTTTTACATATAAACAAAGTAAAAATGACAGCAATTTACAATTTCTCGATCTACAGTAATTTCACTTATTTATTACAATCATTTACTCTTTTTGATTTAACGGTAATTTACTGTTACCATTTCACAGTTATCCAATGTAATTTTAACAGACATTTTTTACAGTGCACCCGCTGCAGGCAGCTGCAGGATCGCTATTGCTTTTTCACAGAGCAAGGTCTGTGATGGTGGTGGTGTTGGTGACTCGGTGTTCTCCTCTTTCACATCATCTCGGGTAGATCTCGAAGCATCGGCTGTAGACACTTTTTGCTTCTCCTCATGTTTCACCATTTTTTTAGATATCTCTTCGGCCTTTCACCATTCTGAAGTGCTGATTTTCTCAGTCTGACACTGTGTGTGCTGAAATGGCTCAGAGTTTTTAAAGAGCTGACCATGTTGGAGGGAGGGATGGGGTATTATGTCATAGATCTGAAAGGGGTGGGCTGGGGGGGGGGGGGGGGGCTGGTGGAGAGTTGACACAAAGTTCTAGAGTTATGAATTCTCACGTAACATAAGACAACATAAACAAAAGGATAGTTAAACAAAAGGATGTAATAAAAGACAAACATCGGATGTGTAATCAAAAAACACAAAAAGGTTATAAATCATATCTTGACATAAGGTGGTGTGTGGAAGGCCAATTAAAGGATCATAAAAGATCTTAAAGCAATAAAGCTGTCAAAAGTTTGATGATAGGTGGTGTATACATCTCTCTGTCTGCTAGCAGGTTCTGATCACAACAGGGCAGGCAGCCGAGCCCAGAGTGGGACTGAAGAGAGCTCGATGGGAATATCACTGGCTTGGTTCAGTAAATTAGTATAATTAAAAAATATATATATATATATATATATATATATATATATATATATATATATATATATATATATTTATATATGTACATATATATTGCAGAATGTAGAAATAGATGGACAGCAGAACGTTTTGCATTTTTTTGTGGGCGAGTTCTTGGTGGTGGTGCGGGCGCATTTTGGCGCCCCTCTTTGGATGGTAAATGGTCTGTATTTGATATAGCGACTTCCAGAGTCCTGGAATCCCCCAAGGTGCTTTACAACACAATCGGACCTTCACACATTCACACCCTGGTGTTGATGAGCTACATTGTAGCCACAGCTGCCCTGGGCCGTGCTGACAGAGGTGAGGCTGACGTGCACAGGCGCCAATGGTCCATCCGACCACCGCCAGCAGGCAAGGTGGGTTAAGTGTCTTGCCCAAGGACACAACAACTGCGACAGACTGAGCGGGGCTCGAACCTGCAGCCTTCCGATTACGGGGCAAGAACTTAACTCCTGGTATATATGGTATGTGTGTGTGTGTGTGTGTGTGTGTGTGTGTGTGTGTGTGTGTGTGGGTGTGTGTCTGCTCTGTCTTCTCCATCCCCAGTGAGTCATGGTGGATGGCTGCTTATACTGAGCCAGGATCCTCTGGAGGTTTCTTCCTGTTAAAAGGAAGTTTTCCTCTCCACTGTCGCTGCATGCTTGCTTAGTATGAGGATTGCTGTAAAGTCACTGACACTAGTCAGTGACTCGATGCAACCTGTTGGGTTCCTTATAAAGGAATTTTTTTTCTGATAGGCTTAATGAACTAACCTGTACTGGAATGTTTATTATGTGAAGGTCCTTGAGACGACCCTTGTCCTGATTTGATGCTTTAGAAATAAACTGAATTAAATATGACATCATCCCAGCTGAGTTTGTGAGGGTTTTATTTGAGTTTCTAAACTATAACTATCAGATTAAGAGTTTTCCTCAAGTTACTTTATAATGATAGAGGGTTAAGGCAAAGTAGTCTCTGAGACTGGGAACTGCATGGTGTCGTACCACAAAGACCAGAGAGAATAATGATGTTTATAACCAAACAAAAGCTCCAGAAGTGCCTGAAGTGTTCACATCAGGTCACGTTTCACTATTGATCCTATTTCAGTCTATACTTGCTGCCTCTGATTTATTTAAATGTTAGCTCTTAATGTTTGAGTGTTTTTATTATGCAAGTACAACGTGATTGTGTTTGGAGTTCAGATAAACACCACAGGCTCTGGCGGTCATACAGGGAATGGATTGGAGGACAACATAACACTTTACTGATGTTTGCAGAGAAACTCGAGTAGGTCATCAGTTGCAGCTTTATTAACCTGGTATGAAACCAGCTGCAGTTACAATAACACTGACATCAACTCCACAGTAGGTTACAGATTAAACAATATGATGACTGACAGTCTGCACCACCACCCACAGGTGGGCATCACCTTCGTCCTTGCTCAGCCTTGGTTCTAGCCTCCTCTCTTCTCTCAGTGGGCTCTTCTGTCAACACCGCTGGTGTTTTACCCAGCTAGATAAAAGAATGCGTGCAAATGTTAGTAGTTGAGTAAGGGTGCTCCTAGATTCCCTGTGTACCTGGGCTCATGCCTGTTAATGTTCCCACCTTGTCCTTTCCCATGCTGCCTTTTGACCAGATGTGTTATTTAACGCATTTTCAGTGAGCTGGGGGAAAGCTGTCCTAACCCTAACCCATTTCCCACTGCAGTTTGTGTGTGTGTGTGTGTGTGTGTGTGTGTGTGTGTGTGTGTGTGTGTGTGTGTGTGTGTGTGTGTGTGTGTGTGAGGAATCGCAGAGGCCATGTCTCCAGGAGGGTCTCACACTGGACCAGGAGCAACGGTTTCTAGAAAGGCCGATCGGTTTCAAAATGCACAAACTTGTAGATCTGTTCTGTGTGAAAAACACGATTTAAGCTTGAAAAGTGTGTGTGTGTATGTGCGTACGTGTGGTGTAGCGTGATGAATTGTCCATCTTTGACCTAAAAGGCCCTGCTCTATTTGCTCTGCCCAAGCAAAGCCATAAGTTTCTGACACAAACCTAATCTACAGGATATGGGCCAAGGCCACTCATGCTCGGTGCTCTTATCTAAACTGTTGCTTCTCCGGACAGCACAAGCAAGAAGAAAGAAGACAGAACTCTTACTCTTTAAATAGTAATCAAATAACTTTGTTAGTCCAAATATTCATGTGAAACTCAATGTTCAATCAATCTGTGAAATGAGAATATTAATTACTTGATATTATAATCCTATGATAGTATTTTAATAAGTAATATAACTTTAAATATTTACACTAGACTGATCACACGTAATGTTAAAGTCACATGACACATTTCCTTTTTCTGATCCAATCAGAACCTTCCAGATCTGATGCGAGGCGTGGTTTTTGTTGGTATTTGTATAATTTGCTTTTGTTGTCAAATTCTGATTTGACAGTAAATCAAAACATCCAAATTATAAAACTATGCCCCACGTCATCTTAACTTCAGTTCCAAGCGTTCTAGAGAAGTTATCGGAGTGGCCAATCCGTAACTTTCCTCTTAAAGCTGAAAGAACCTAACGACAAGCTGGATTAAATCTGTTGCCTGGATTAAATCTGTTGCATGTTCCACCTGCAGCAACGGTTCCTTCAGAATAAAAGTTTAACCATCACGACCCCTTCAGGGTCTCGCTGATGCCAATAAACTGTCGTGACCTGGGAGTAACTCAAGACTGGAAGGGTCAGCAACCGCTGCATATCTACAGGTGTCAGTTCCAAGAAGGTCCAAGCTGGACCCCCGACATTCCAGATCTAAACGGGGACTTCCGTAGGGGTACATAGACCTGCAGATGGCATCTCAATGTGTTATAATCTCCAAACCAAAGCTTAGAGCGAAACACCATTTCACTCCCATTTGGAACTAATAGTCTCTCCAGATTTGCTGGTTCTGAACATATATTCTGAGGCCAAGAAAAATGTTGGATGTTGAGAGTCTGGAAGGTGAGAAGGAGCTGCTGCCAGCTCAGCTGCACTCCTTGCAGTTGCAGGCTAAGATGTATCTGTAAGTGGCTGTGATGCGCATCCCACCGGAGCAGCGCAGCCTCACTGCCTTCAGGTTGGAGGTGCGTGGCCGGCAGCAGGAACAGGAGCTTTTGAAAGGCTGTTTGAGCACGGAGCTGAAGGAGATTAGGGGGTCTGAGCGGGTGGTGTGCCTGCAGTGGCCCTCACAGCGTGCCAGCAGCACCATCTGCAAAACAGCATGCCAGAAAAGACAGAAGATTCATCACAGGTGTTCTCATCAACCAGAGGTTCTGGCAGACAGGGCTTGCATCTGCCCAGACAAGTCCATTTGGGTTCTGAATGTCTGCGTAGACCTCCAGCAGCAAACCTGCAACCCCATCACTCCACTCAGGTTCCCACACTGACATTAGAAGAATCGTTTGGAGGATAGATAACCAGCAACTTGTCATCTCTAAGTACACACCCACACACTCCATCAGACTGTTAGACTAGAGGCCTCCCAAGTAGCATTCCGATGAGAGTCACTACATTCCTGTTGCTACCCTGAACAGCCTCCTAGGTTATGTGATCCTGTCAGCTGCTGCGTGTCACCACACACACACACACACACACACACACACACACACACACACACACACACACACACACACACACACACACACACACACACACACACACACACACACACACACACACACACACACACACACATTAAAACCAGTTCTGTTTGTGCTGACCAGAGATCAGGCTATCACTCTCTCTCTTTCTCTCTCCTTCTTTGCTTGCCCCTCTTAGTGCTTATTGTTCCTGCTTCACCTCTCACAGCTAGAGCTTCAACAGCTGTTTGCTTCACAGATTTAATGTGTCATTAGTGTAAAACACAAACATTAAAAATAAAAGTCAGGAATCCTAAAGTCTGCAGCACACCAGAGCAGATAACTGATTCTTTTCATAATGTCTCTTATCACCTATATGCAGATGACATTCAGCTGTACTGCTCCTTTAAGGATTCTGAGTTCTACAAACTGTCTGAATTACTAGAGTGTCTATCAGCGATCACCAGCTGGCTAGAAGATAACTTCCTCCAGTTAAACTCTGTGTAGGGTTAAATATTGTTGCTTTTAAGCTTAATATATTACCTTTACTTATGGCCAATAAGCTGTGATTCTCTATATAAATATAGAATATCACATCTTATTGGTTTTTGAATGTTTAATCAGAAGATTCTAGGATTCTTTGCCTTTTCAGTGATCATATCACACTTCGTATTAATTCAGACAGAATCAGGTTTATTAAAGTAAGAATTTATTTTCTAAACAATTAAAAACATGACAAGTTAACCAAGGCTACTGTGATGGATTAATCTAAATGGACGGGATGTGATGTATGGTGATTTTATGGTGTGTGTTTATCAGAACCTTGTATCTAGAATAACTGAGTTCTGGGTGAAAAGAATTTGGTCTGCATTAAACTATGGAGTTGGTTATTATCAAAACGGCACCAGACGCAATCTGGCTGTGTTCTACGTACCCCTGAGGAGACTCCCTTTCGGTTCAGAGATGTCGGGGGTGGGGTGGTGGGACCCCAAGGTACCAAAGTTCGTTGAAAAGACCTCAGTACGACCAGGTCGGTCCAGAGTTGTCTCCCGGATCACAACAGATAGATGAAATTGTTTGCATCTAGAACAGCTGTTTCTGAATAGCTGAAGGAACTGTTTTGCTGCGTCAGCTGTAGTTTCCCTCCGATGGCCAGTCAAAGTTAGCTCAACTAACAGAATGCTGACTCTCACAGAATGTTGGCGTTAAGTAAAAACTGATTTTGTTATTGAACTAATATTAGTGGCTTGACTGTTAAATATCTGGTGCCTCATTAAAACGCAGCTTCATCCTGTTGACAGATACCAGGCTCCACCAGTTCCTACAGGGAGGATGACCTTGCCTCAGAACCGGCCTTTATCAGTAAAACTCCCTTGAGAAAGTCTAGCAATTGCTTTGTTGATTTAGGGTGCACCTGGAGTTTTAGGCCCTGTCCACACATAGCCGGGGATCTGCCAAAACGTAGATATTTTTCTACGTTTTGTCCTGTCATCCACACGAAAACTGAGTTTTTTCACACGAAAACGGATCTTTTTAAAAACTCCGGCCAAAGTGAAGATCTGCGTTTTCACCGTTTTGGGTGTCTGCGTGTGGACAGACAAAATCGGAGTTTTAAGGTCCGCAACGTCACTCTCCGCGACAAAAAAATGCTGACATCACGTGTGCGACCTGTGTTTACACTAGCCGACAGCATGGATGCCCTCAGAGCTGCGCTCGCTTTATCAATTGTCCAAGCGCTTTTTGCTCGTTTGTTTTTGCAAGTGGAATTACTGCTCCTTGCGGAAGACCACAGAAGAAGGACGAGGTTAAGAACGGGGGAAGTACTGCCACCTACAGGTCTGGCATGTCCTTAACAACGTATTTATCCGGGTACGGGTGGGCAGTTTTTTTTTAAATGAGGTGGTGTGGATGCAAGTTTTTGGAGGGGCGGATATTCGTTTTTAAATAAACCCGGCTACGTGTGGACTAGGCCTTAGAGTTTAGACTCCCTTCACAGCTTTCCCGCCTGAGAGTCTAAGGAAATTCAAATGTGTGTGTGTGTGCTTGTGTGCTAATAAATACTTTCGGAAGATGTCAAGTCTAATGAGAGTGAACTACGTCTAAATTGATTGTTTGTGATTGGTATTGGTGTTGAATGATTGATTACTATAACCCCCTTGTGCATTAAACTTAAAAGGTAATCCTGGATTGATAAAATTACCCAACATTTTGTCATATGTGAAGTAAGTGGAGTCAGCTTCCAGTCCTATCAGTTGTGCTATGTCATCTGCTGTGAGGTTTAAGGGCTTCCTGGAGCTCAGCTGATGTTAGTGGTACACAAAAGAACAAACCTCACAGCCCCTCAAGGGCGGATACCAGCCGTACAAAACCAGAACAAGACAAAACCACAAACAAAAGACAAAGACAAAACAGGACACGAGAGACCACAGGGCGGGAGAGGAGGGACCAAACAACAAACAACCCACAAGGGCGGGCGAGGAGGGACCAGGGACCAGGGGACTCCGGGGGGGCGGCGACGGGGAACCAGGAGGCGGGACCGGGCAAGTCTTGGGGGCCGGCGATGGGGAACCAGGAGGCGGGACCAGAGAAGTCTTGGGGGCCGGCGACGGGGGACCAGGAGGCGGGACCAGGGAAGTCTCGGGGGCCGGCGACGGGGAACCAGGAGGCGGGACCAGAGAAGTCTCGGGGGCCGGCGACGGGGAACCAGGAGGTGGGACCAGGGAAGTCTCGGGGGGCGGTGACGGGGAACCAGGAGGCGGGGCCAGGGAAGTCTCGGGGGCCGGCGACAGGGAACCAGGAGGTGGGACCAGGGAATTCTCGGGGGCCGGCGACGGGGAACCAGGAGGCGGGACCAGGGAAGTCTCGGGGGCTGGCGACTGGGAACCAGGAGGCGGGAACAGGAAACACTGGGGATTGGGGGCTTTGGAGGAGGAGGACGAGGAAGGGTCTTCAGCAGATGAGGAAGGGTCTCTGGAGACAGGGACTGAGACTGGATCTCTGGAGACTGGGACCCATGGGGCTGGAACACTTGGGCCTGGAACACTTGAGGGGTCTGGAACACTTGAGGGGTCTGAAACACTTGAGGGGTCTGAACCACTTGTGGGGAGACTTGAGACTGGAACACTTGTGGGGACTGGAACACTTGGGACGTAGGCACTTTTGGGGAGACTCAAGACAGGAACACTTGGGACTCTTGAGACTGAAACACAGGGGACTGGAACACTTGTGACTGGAAGACTTGAGACTTGGGAGACTGGAACCCTTGTGACTGGAAGACTTGAGACTTGGGAGACTGGAACACTTGTGGGAAATGGAACACTTAAGACTGGAACACTTGTGGGAACTGGAACACTTGAGACTGGAACACTTGTGGGAACTGGAACTTGGTTGGAGACCCAACCAAGATGGCGCCGAGGAAGGACGCCCTGGTGTTAACGTGCGTCGTGTTTTGTTTGTTTTTGTCTGCAAATTGTGTGTCAGCGTGCTCTTAAACCCGTGAAGAACTTCTAAACGTCAGAAAATCAACGCCGACGGACCTACTTCCAGTTTTTTAGTGGATGTGGCGGATTTGGTCTACTTTTTAATTAAGAAAGTGAGACGCCGTAGGAGAGGGAAACGTGCGGGAGTGCTCGTGCGTCTACGAAGACGCGGCTCACGTATGCCCTTACCTGGGATCTTCTTCTCCAATGTCCGCTCACTTAGCAACAAGACGGATGAACTGGCGTTGCTGATGAGACGAAACAGAGACTTTTCTTCCTCTTCTGTCTTATGCTTCACGGAAACGTGGCTCAATGAGCAGACCCTGGATTGCGCGCTCCATTTGGAGGGATTCCAGCTCCTCCGCGCAGACAGACAGCGGGTCTTATCTGGAGGAGAGACAAAAGGTGGAGGTGTCTGCTTCTACATCAAAAATGCCTGGTGTTCAGATGTGACTGTGATCTCCCAGTACTGCTCTCCTGCCCTGGAATTCCTCTTCATAAACTGTAAGCCATTCTACTCCCCACGTGAGTTCGCTTCATTCATTCTGGCCGCTGTTTACATCCCGCCTGGCGTGGACGTGCACAAGGCTCAACGTGTGCTCGCGGAGCAGATCCTAAGTGTGGAACAGACCTTTCCGGACTCTTTAGTTATTTTCCTCGGTGACTTTAACAAGGGAAATCTGAGCCAGGAATTGCCTAAGTACAGACAGTTTGTTAAATGCCCGACAAGAGAGCAGAACACGCTGGACCACTGCTACAACACAATCAGTGGAGCTTATCGAGCCGTGCAGCAAGCTGCTCTCGGCTTCTCTGACCACGCCATGATTCACCTCATCCCCTCATATAGGCAGATGCTGAAGCTCTCCAAACCTGCAGTGAGAACTTCCAAAAAGTGGACCTGCGAGGCTGTGGAGGAGCTTCGCATGTGTCTGGACACAACAGACTGGAACATGTTTGGATCTGCCACAGACAACTTGGATGTCATATATAAAATTCTGTGAGGACAGCATTATTCCAACAAAAACCAGGGTCACTTTTAACAACGATAAGCCCTGGTTCACACCCAAACTGAGACAGCTGAGGAGGGAGAAAGAAGCAGCCCACAGAGCCAAGGACAGAGAAAGCTACAAGGGTGCTAAGTACCAGTTCTCAAAAGAGTTGAAAAAGGCGAGATCCCGGTACAATATGCGTCTAAAGGAGCAGTTCTCTGACAATGACACCGCCTCTGTTTGGAGAGGATTCAGGCAAATCACTAACTACAAGCCTAGGGCCCAACATGCTGCTGACGATCTACAACTGGCTGAACAACTTAACTCCTTTTATGCAAGGTTTGAAATGCAACACCCATCCCCCACACCCCCTACTGCACAGGTTTCTTCAGCCACTCTGGTGTCACATGCTTCCGCCACCACCTTCACCACTGTGAATAGTACAGTCCCCGCTGACCACCCCTCCCCCTCCACTGCCTTCTCAGTGACAGAAGAGGATGTGCTTAGGGTTTTCCGTAAGCAAAACCCTCGGAAATCCCCGGGCCCGGACGGTGTCTCCCCCGCTACCCTGAGACACTGCGCAGAGGTATTGTGTCCAATCTTCACGGACATCTTTAACATCTCCTTGGAGTCCTGCCATGTTCCAGCCTGCTTTAAGCTGTCCACCATTGTCCCTGTCCCTAAGAAATCCCGTATCACTGGACTGAATGACTACAGGCCTGTGGCGCAGATGTCTGTAGTCATGAAGTCTTTTGAGCGCCTGGTCCTCCCTCATCTCAAGTCCTTCACCTGCCCCCTCCTGGACCCTCTGCAGTTCGCAAACAGAGCTAACAGGTCTGTAGACGATGCCATCAGCCTGGCCCTCCACTTCATCCTGCAGCACCTGGACTCCCCGGGAACCTACGCTAGGATCCTGTTTGTGGACTTCAGCTCTGCGTTCAACACCATCCTCCCTGCTCTGCTCCAGGATAAGCTCTCCATGCTCAACGTACCCAACTCCACCTGCAGGTGGATCACCGACTTCCTGACAGACCGTAGGCAGTGCGTGCAGCTGGGGAAGAATGTTTCCACCACTAAGACTATTAGCACAGGATCTTCACAGGGCTGTGTCCTTTCTCCTCTGCTCTTCTCCCTGTACACAAACTGCTGCACCTCAAGCCATGACTCCGTTAAACTGATCAAGTTTGAGGACGACACCACCCTCATCGGGCTCATCTCTGACGGCGATGAGTCTGCCTACAGGAGGGAAGTGGAACGGCTGGTGTACTGGTGCAGCAGCAACAACCTGGAGCTCAATGCTCAGAAGACAGTGGAGATGATTGTGGACTTCAGGAAAGTCACAGAGTCATGACTCGCGGGAGGTGTTTAACCCAAAACATGCAGAATCAACACGACTTCAGTAGGTGGGTAAAAAGAAAAGTTCTTTATTTTCTAAGCAGGAAAAAAAGTGCACTGGTAAATCCAGTGAGGGTGTGCCGTTTGGCGTTAGTCCATAAGGTAGTCCATGACGTGTGGGAAAGGAGGGTAGCCAAGGTGAGCACAGGTGGAATTCAGCGGGTTGGGGCGGGTGAGGCAGAGGAGATAATGAGCAGGCGTAGAAGAGGATGGGACGTGGTTCTGGAAATCCGAGGTTCAAGCAGCGAGAGAAGTGTGAAGAGTTGGGTATCCTGAGCAGAGCAAACAAACAGTTCAGGGGAAAATCCAAAAGGCATAATCCAGAAAAACAGTCCAAGGTCAGAGCCAGTAATCCACTATCAAAGATTCAACAAGCAAACGAAGTCGAGAGGCTGGTGCTACCTAACAGGTGCAATCATCCGGCGCAGTGTGGTGTCTCCATTCTCCTTTTATACCTGACCTCCAGACTGGAGATTTGGCACACCTGCAGCACCCTCCGCTCCTCACCTGTGGAAGATTGCCTCAGAGATTGTTAGTGAGGAGAGAGTGCTCACCTCGGCTCAGGAACATGACACACAGCCCCATCTCTCCCCTTCGTCCTGACGGACACCCCCGTCACCACTGTGGACTCCTTCCGCTTCCTCGGAACCACCATCACACATGACCTTAGATGGGAGCCATCCATCAGCTCCCTGATCAAAAAGGTCCAGCAGAGGATGTACTTTCTGCGGCAGTTGAAAAAGGCCAAGCTGCCAGCCCAGATGATGGTGCAGTTTTACACGGCCATCATTGAGTCCATCCTCACCTCCTCCATCGCTGTGTGGTAAGCTGGAGCCACGGTGAGGGACAAACATAGACTGCAATGCATTGTGCGCTCTGCTGAGAAGGTGATTGGCTGCAGCCTTCCATCTCTCCAGGACCTGTACGTCTCCAGAACTTGGGGGCGTGCAGGTCGGATAGCAGCTGACCCTTCGCACCCGGGTCACAGACTTTTTGAGCCACTTCCCCCAGGCAGGAGGTTACGGTCCATCCGGACCAAAACCTCCTGCCATAAGAACAGCTTCTTTCCATCTGCCGTTAGACTTGTGAATAGATTATAAACACACAACCATGCTCGTCTTCCGTACTCAACACAACGTCACGTTATCGGCCATGTTACAATTACCTGCCATTTTTTTATCGCTGAAAGTTTTATTCTAGCTTTTTTATTATATTTTATTCTATTTTTAATCTTATTATTCATGTTATATGTAGCACATTAGTACCGAAGCAAGTTCCTAGTTTGTGAATTGTTTGTTCACTGAAAATGGCAATAAACCTATTCTGATTCTGATTCTGATTCTGATTCTGATTCTGAACTGGAACACTTGAGACTGGAACACTTGTGGGAACTGGAACACTTGAGACCGGAACACTTGTGGGAACTGGAACACTTGTAGAAACGTCAAGACCTGAGACGGGGACGTCGAGACTTGAGACGGGGACGTCCAGACATGAGACGGGGACGTCGAGACTTGAGGCGGGGACATCGAGACTTGAGGCGGGGAGACGTATACTTCAGAGCTGGAGCTGGAGACGTCTACTTCAGAGCTGGAGCTGGAAACGTCTACTTCAGAGTTGGAGACGCCTACTTCTGTCGACTTCGAGACAGGAGGCGTCAACTTCTGGCCTGGGGGCGTCAACTTCTGGCGTGGGGGCGTCGACTTCTGGCCTGGAGGCGTCGACCCTTGGACTGAGGGTGTCGACCCTTGGACTGAGGGCGTCGACCCTAGGACCGGAGCCTTGTGGATGGGCTGGACCGGAGCCTCGTGGACGGGCTGGACAGGAGCCTCGTGGACGGGCTGGACCAGATGCGATTCGTCCTCCGGGACCACTGCCAGAACGGGATGCTATGCGTCCTCCGGGACCACCGCCGAAGCAGGATGTGGTGCGACCTCTGGGACCACCGCCGAAGCAGGATACGGTGTGATCTCTGGGACCACCGCCGAAGCAGGATGCAGTGTGACCTCCGGGACTACCGCTGAAGCAGGATGCCCAGCTCTGGCCTCAGATGACTGCTTGTGTCGGTTGCGACGTCGTCGTCGGGTGGGAGACCTCTGATCCACCAGGGGAGTGGAGGCTGCTTCCTGCATGACTCCAGAACCTGAGCGCAGACCATGAGGCGAATCGACAGATCCCTCGGAGACCTGACCCACCAGGAGACTGGAGGTGGCGTCAGGAGGAACTGTATTTCGCCAGCAACGCAGACCTGGAGAAGCTGCCGGAAAACTCTTCCCACAACTAGGACCCTCTGGTTGGTTCATTGGTGAACCTGGTGGTTTCGCTGGGTTCTTGTGTGGTGGAATAGGGTCCCGGCCAAAGGTCCGTAGTAGCTCCTTAGCGAATGCCCAAAATGGCACAGATTTGAGTGGGCGATCTTCGAAATAGTCCGCAGCCCAACGTTGGGCGCTACCACCCAAACTGTATAACATGATGGAGAGCCTCTCAAAGTCCGAGGACACCGAGTCCAGATGAGCGCATGCTTCCACATAGATACGGCATCCATCTGGGTCGCCACAGTACCGGTAGCGGTCTGGTAGTAGAGTCCCGGGTTCTGCTGGTTTCTGTGCTGTTCGGTCCATTCTGTCACGTTTTGGAGGGATGTTAGAACCCAAAATGCAGAAACCCAGGATGGCACGAGGCTAGAGATGATGTAAAGTAAAATCCTTTATTTTTGAAGGATGAAACGAAGAATAAATCCAGGGCAGGGAGCCAAAGTCCAAAAATGTCCAAAAATCCAAAATAAACTAGAGATCCAACTGAGACACGAGAAACACTAGAGACTAGGAACGAGAGACTGACAGAATTACCACAAACAGCAACAATGGACCAACAAGACACAGAGACAAGACAGGACTTAAATACACTGGCACATAATGGGAGGCAGATGAGCTGCAGGTGTGTGGAGTGTGGGGGGAGGAACAGGTGAAAGCAATGACTAATCAGGGAAGAAATTAACATGACCTAAGAGTGAACCGAAAAACAGAAAAGCAACCATATAACTAAAATTCTAAAGGGAAGGAGAACTACAAAAACCGGTGGGACAAAACATATTAAACAGACTAATAAAAATGAAAAGCTGAAACTATAAACACTGCAGAGGGATGACTGGCTGCAGAGGGGTGACTGGAGAAGACTAAAGGAACACAGGAGACACATAAATGAGATGTAGACAAAGGACACATGAGGGCGCTATGAAACACAAAAGGAGAACCTGGAGTGGGAACTGGAGGGGCTGGGGAACAAAGGGACAGAATATGACAGTCTAAGCCTATAGCAGCATAACTACAGAGATAACTCTGGATAATCTATTCTATTTAGATGGAGGCATGTTGGAGGCAGGGCAAGGGAGAGCCGTCTTTACCGACTGTACACTCCACCTCCCTCTACTCCCCCACTTTTCCAGATTTAGGCTAACATCAGGTTTTAACCACAGGCCCTATCAAATAAAAATGTTTTAAGCCTAGTCTTAAAAGTAGACAAAGTGTCTGCCTCACGGGCTAAAGCTGGGAACTGGTTCCACAGGGGAGGAGCCTGCTAACTAAAAGATCTGCCTCCCATCCTAATTTTAGATATTCCGGGAACCACCAGTAAACCTGCAGTCTGAGAGCGAAGTGCTCGGTTAGGAACATATGGAACAATCAGATCACTGATGTATGATGGAGCTTGATTATTAAGAGCTTTATATGTGAGAAGAAGGATCTTAAAATCTATTCTGAATTTAACAGGTAGCCAATGTAAGGAAGCTAAGACAGGAGAGATATGATCTCTCTTTTTAATTCTCATCAGAACTCTAGCTGCAGCATTTTGGACAAGCTGAAGACTTTTAACCACATTCTGTGGACTTCCTGAGAGTAATGAATTACAGTAATCCAGTCTTCATGTAATAAATCTGGGTCGTTATCAGAAGAAAAGGGTGGATCAAAAGCAGCAGAAAAATTGCTAGCTGTGCTCTCATTAAGAAAACAAGAACTAACCATATGGTGAGCCAGAGGTGGGGACACAGAAACTAACAAGTTAAAGAAAATGCAATGGTGATCTGAAATATGAATGTCCTCAGGACAAACACTGCCAGCATTTAGACTCAGGGTAAAAACAAGGTCTAGAGTGTGCCTTTGGTGTGTGTGGGGCCAGAAACGTAATGGCTAAAGCTGAAGGAGTCCATCAGGCTGGAGAAATTCATGGCAAAGTGGTCTGAGGGGTCATCAACGTGGATGTTAAAATCACCAACAATCACCAGTCTGGACAGCTTCACAGTGGAGGATAGAAAGTCACTAAACTCCTGAAGGAAAGAACTGTTTGGACCAGGTGGACGATAAACCACAGCACAGCAGAACGGGTCCTTACGCCCGACTTTAATCAGCTGCAGTTCAAAGGAAGCAAAGCGGCCAGAGGTTGTAGAGCTACATGGAAGATGGTCTCTGAAAACAGCAGCTAGGCCTCCACCACGACCAAAATCCAGAGGCTGGCTAAGACAAGAATAACCACTCGGGCAGAGTTCAATCAGACCAGAATAATCAGATGTTTGCTGCCGAACTTCAGTCAGAAACAGAAAATCCAGGTTGAACTGTGACAAATTCAGTGGCATTACATGCAGCGTTGACCATATGGCCCAAATTTTTCCATCGTGAGGAGCTGCTTTTGGTCAGAGAAATGTGTGGAGCAGTGGGTAGATCATGAAAAGCTTTCATGTTGGTTGGCAGTGACATAGAAGCTGCAGAATCTGACACTCCGTTTGTTATCAGATAGGAGGTGGTCAACACAACAGGTGACATAGGAAGAAAGGAGGACTGATTTGATAAATCAAGACCTGGCCTGAGTGCCATTGTCACATGGAGTTGTGACAAAGGCATCTAATCTTTGGCTTTGGCACTCGCAGAGAACAGACGCTTCTGCTTTTGCTCCCTTATCTTTTTTTCCGAAGGCTCTTTGTCCTGTCTGCCTACAGAGCACTTCTTTGCATTTCTTCTGGAAATCCCTATTTTTTGGAAATGGATTTAATTAATTGGTCATTCAACACGATTGATAAGATCTTTTCTACGAAGAGAATGGAGGAGGGGGCTCCCACTTGCCCTCAAGGGACACACGCAGCGAGATATGCGCTCGATTCCTGGAAGGTCTGGAGGATCGTTTTTCTCTCTCATTTGTCCATTGAGGATGTCGAAAACATGTGGATATTTGGCTTGATGATCACTGGATGTCTTCTGATTGGAGTGGGAGGATATCTGGTTTTCTGGAAATTTGGGGAGACGGGAGCAATTGGAGTGCGACCCGCACCCACGGAAAGCACCACCCGGGCGGTGACCTCACAGACTGGGACGTTACTCGAGGTGAATCGTAAGCTGGACAATGTCCTTGCTGCATTACCGGTATTAGTGCGCAAAATGGATGTCATCTCGGAGAGGGTCACTGGACGGTGTGGGGATGATTAGTACCTAAATTGGCTTCACTGGAGGACTTGAATGATCAATACAGACTTCAAGGCAGAGAGGAAAATTATCTCTGCCTGACCCAAACAAAGTCTTGTTATCCAAATCTGACGCCAAGGCAGCCGTGAGCTGCTAACAACAACCCCCACGAAGGAAGGAATGTGTACAGATGCTGTGAAAACCCGTCCTACCGTCCCCTTAAAACGCTGCTCCTGTTGTTCAGACTCCTCCTCCCTCTTCTTATCTCTCATATCTTGTTGTCCCATAAAGGTTTGAAGAACACTTGTCAAATCCTTCAATGTTGGTTCCCTAATTTCCTCATCCTCGGTGTCCCCCAGGTTGACTGCAGCTCCATCCTCCATCTCCCCAACATCAGACTGTTGCACCGTCTCCTTGATTTCCCCTTTGTTGCCTTTCCTTGTCCGTACTCCAGTCTGCATGGCAAAAACTATGCTGTGTCCTCCAGATCCCACTTCTGACACCAAATGTGAGGGATCAAGCCGAATGAGTGGAGGAACACAGGCAATTTCCAAAAATAGACTCTTTAATTTCCTTTTTGTTTTAAAATGTCCTCACAAAAACAGCTCAAGCTCATAAAAGAGGTCAAACAAACAAACTGATACTCAATAAACTTCTAACTTAACATACTGACTGACTGAAACCATAACCGACCTAACAAACAAAGACACACAAGGGTATATATACACACTGGCTGATCAGACCATATGAACAATAGGGATTACTAGACAAACATTTACTAACTAAAACTAAAACCACAAATCAGTACAGTCAGATTGTTAATAAACCTAAACATCCTAACCCATAAACCTAACTATTTAACTTCAAACTTAAATTAATTAACAAATGACAAAATAATAAACTAAAGGAAATTCTTCAGTCCCCTCTTCAGGGAGCTATTGGTTTGGTCCCATCAGCTCCTCCTGTATTTAGCTGACAGAACCCCTTCAACCCTGTTTGCCTGTCCCATCTCAGGAAGCAGGAAGTGGAGAACCTCAGCACCGGTAAGAGAAAACAAATCAACTTAAATTGAACAAATGAAAGGCATAAAATACAGCAGTTAACTAAATGTGCGTGCTTACAATTAGAACTAATGCATTTAAGCCATCTAAACAATAAATCCAAAGAAATATAAACATACAAACTGCAATCATAAAAGTGCAAGAGTGTACTTAACGTTCACCGTTGTGTGGACATGGATGTGGCCATCACAGGTCCATACCCGCACTCCCTGACTTGTCCACTCCCCAAGGTCCTATGTGCATGTTTGTGTGATGATATGAGGGAGCAGGAGGAGAGAAATGTGTGGGGATGGGGAGTCCGAGGGCACCAACCCAGCCCCACCCCAGCAGAATATCCATGCCCATCCCTGCATTTGCACAACTTCCGGACTATAAAAGACATAGGACATCCAGGTAAGGTTGGTTCCTCCCCCTCCTGGACTTCCCTCTCCCCTGTGATGGGACATTAGAGGAGCCAAGGCCTACCCGAGGCCCCTGAACCTGAGTCAGGCACTGCTGCATGTTCCTGCCTTCTTCCCGGCAGCATACATGTCAGGACCCGACCCCCAAGGCCCCGCCCAGATCCCCACACGGGGCCGGCCACCCCCACACCCTGAGCCCCCAGGCCCCCACTCAGCCCCGCCCAGGGGCAATGCAGCTGCCCGGCAGTGACCCATGGCCGCCGCCAAGACCTCCAAGGGGCCCCACTCACAACTGCTATTAGTCCACCCCCCGAGGCAACCCAAGCACCTCCAGAGGGGGGCAACGGCCTCCCAGTCCTAGATACCCCCAGTGAATCCACCTCCAGGCAACATCCCGATATTCCAAACTCAGACCCCCCCCCCCCCCCCATACACACACACACACACACACACACACGCACACACATCATCCCGCAGGACAACATCAACGGCCCCCCATCATCGCTATGTGATGGAACCGAGCAAAGGAGCCCAGAGAGATTGATTTGAGGTGGAAGCAGAGGCTAAATCAAGTGCAATATGATATTACAAATATTTCTATACTGGTTAATGCAGAGAGTTGCTCTATTTTTCCAATTCAAGAGTATAGTTTTCTTATCGATGCATATGGCAGTCAGAACCACGTGAACCAAAGATGTTTCAATCGGGACATCGTCCAGGTTTCCCAGTAAAACAAAGAGAGGGGGAAGTTGGGATATGACATTTCAGACATTTTGACAGATCCTCACATACTCTACCCCAAAATTCCTGGACAGGTGGACAGGACCACAGTGTGTGAATGTAATTGTCAGGAATGTTGTTTGTGCAGTGTGTGCATGCGTCAGATGACACAAACCCCATCTTGAACATCCGATGACCTGTATAGTGTACTCTGTGTAGAATTTTGTACTGAATTAATTGTAAATTGGGGTGTCTGATCATTTTAAAACATTTTTTAACAAGTTTGGGACCAGAAGTTCAGGTCAAAGCTAACTGATAGATCCACCTCCCATTTTTCAATAGGGATTGCAATTGTATTGTCTATTTTGGACAGTGTCTTATATACTTTAGACAGTAGTTTGGGGGGTTTGAGATTATAGAAGTCTAATACCCTTGGTGGTGTTTGTAATTCTATCTTATTGAGCTTACATTTTTGTTTGACTACAGAATTAATTTGGTGATATTCTAAAAAGCTCTTCTTATCAATTCCAAATTGGGAGACTATTCGATTAAATGGGATGAAGTCCAATCCTTCATATATGTGTTCGAGGTAAAGGATCCCTTTATTTTTCCAGTCCGGAAGGTTCATCATTTGGTTATTTTGCAAAATGTCAGGATTATTCCAGATAGGTGTGTGTCTGCATGGTATTAGTGAAGACTGTCATTTTTAGATACTCCCACCATGCTGTCAGAGAGGTGCTGATACTAATACGTTTGAAGCTTTCATGTTTTCTTATGCTTGAGCTAATAAATGGTAAGTCTGAAAGCTCTATCGTATTGCAAAGTGTGTGCTCTATGTCTAACCAGGACTCATCTAATGGGTTATCTTGCAACCATCTTGGTATATATTGCAGCCTGTTGGCTAAGAAATAATAATAAAAGTTGGGTAAATCCAGTACTTCTCTGTCTTTTGTCTTCTGAAGCGTTTTTAAGCTAATTCGTGGAGGTTTATCCTGCCAAAGGAATTTAGTAACTGAAGAGTCCAGAGATTTAAACCAGTCAGCTGGTGGTTTGTTTGGGATCATCGAGAATAAGTAATTTATTCTGGGTAAGACCATCATTTTAATTGTAGCAACCCTTCCCATGAGTGATATCGGTCAGGATTTCCATCTTGCAAGATCATCTTCCACTTTCTTTAAAAGTGGGATGTAGTTTAGTTTGGTTAGATCTGCCAGCTTGGGAGAGACATTAATTCCCAGGTATGTGATATTTCCTGACTCCAATTGTGTATTAAACAAATTGACAAATGAGAAATTAATTGGTAGAACTGTGGATTTTAACCAGTTTATCGAGTAATCTGAAACTCTTCAAAAAGAGTTTATCAGTTCTATTGAATGGGAGAGAGAGGATTCAGAAATCTGGAGAAAGAGTAAAACATCATCTGCTTAAAGACCGATCTTATGTTCTATTTTCTTACACTCTATCCCTTTAATATCTGTTGTTTGCCTAATTGCTGCCACTAGTGGTTCGATAAAAACAGCAAACAGTGAGGGGGAGAGTGAGCATCCCTGCCTGGTCCCCCTCTGAAGACAGAAGCTAGCTGATATTCGGTCGTTTGTCCTGACACGTGCTGTTGGTGAACTGTATAATGTTAGTAGCCAGTTTATGAAGAAGTTCCCAAAACCAAATTTTTGTAAAGTTGCAAATAAGAACTTCCAGTTAACTCTATCAAAAGCCTTTTCTGCATCTAGAGATAATATACTAGTTTCTATGTTTCTACTGTAAGAGAAATCTATCAAATTAAGTAATCTACGTGAGTTTGTGGATGACTGTCTACCCTTGAAGAAACCAGTTTGGTCAGGGTGTATTATGAAGGGGGTTACCTTCTCTAATCTTTTTGCCAGGGCTTTACCAATTATTTTGAGATCCAAATTAATAAGAGAAATTGGGCGATAGCTGGTAGGAAATGCAGGGTCTTTGCCTGGTTTTAACAAGAGACTTATATTGGCTGAATTCATGTTTGGCTGTAATCTGCCGCTCTCTTCGATTTCCCTCACCATTCTGAAAAATTTTGGAGCCAGAATGATCCAGAATTCTTTGAAGAACTCTGCTGGAAACCTGTCTGGACCTGGAGCTTTCCTATTAGGCATGGATTTAAGGGCTTCCTGGAGCTCAGCTGATGTTAGTGGCGAGTCCAGGACTGTAGCTTGGCTGTCTGATAATTTAGGAAGTGTTATCTTGCCAAGGAGCTCATTGATCTCGTTATCTCATGGGTTTATCTGTGGTGAGTACAAAGTTTGGTAAAAGTCTCTGAAGGTGTTGTTTATTCTTTCAGGGTCATACACTATATTCCCGGTTGAGTCTTTAACAGCAGATATGGTAGTTTTCTCTTTATTTATTTTTAATTGGCTAGCTAAGAACTATGTTCAAAGTTTTCTATTCATAGTCTTTGTGCTAAAAATTGTGTCTTTTTGTCAATAATTCCAAGAAGTTCTAATTTAGCTTTACGTAATTTGCTCAGTAATTCTTCTTCTGTGGATGCCTCTAAAGACTTAATGATTTCTTCTAACTCCTGAATACGTTTGTTTTCTGTTTATTTCTTATGTGATGAGAAAGAGATTATTTTACCTCTCATCACTGCCTTTCCTGCCTCCCAGAGAATAGATGCTGATGTTCCAGGCAGGTCATTATGTTCTAAATATAAAGCCCACTCCATTTAAAAAAAAATCAATAAAGCCTTCATCTTTAAGCAGTGATGTATTAATCCTCCAGTTTTTGCTTGGTGGGGTTGTCTTCTTGTTTACCAGATTTAAAGAAACCGGAGCATGGTCCCTGACAGCTATGGGGTGTATCTCGGTGTCTGAAATGTCAGCCAACAATGAGCTGCTGACTAGAAAATGATCCAAACGTGAATGAGGGTGATGGACGTGTGAGAAAAAAGTATACTCTCTACGGTTGGGATGAAGAGACCGCCATGCATCACAAAGCCCATAATCACTCATGTACTGTTTAACTATGTTAGTGGATTGCCAATTGCGCTGAGTCCCAGCTGTACTGAGCCTGTCTGTTAAAGTGTCCATCCAAAAATTAAAATCACCTCCAAGTATAAGTGGACAGTCCAAGTGTTCAGAGAGTACAGAGAAAAAATTATGAAATAATGGAGAGTGATCAATATTTGGACAGTATATGCTGACGATAAATAAGCTTTGGTTCTGTACAGATATTTTAACATTATAAATCTACCCTCTGGAACTGAAATTGTGTCGAATACTGTGAAATTGATGTTTTTGTGTATTAAAATAGCTACACCCCTTTGCCTAGAGTTATAGCATGCAGGGAACATGCTGGGAAACTCAGGTGTTTTAAGTTAATCTGCAGATGTGGCAGATCTATGAGTCTCTTGTAATAATATTACGTCTGCTTGCACTCTTTTTAACTGATCAAAAATGTTTAATCTCTTCTCTCTAGAGCCAGCTCCATGTACGTTCCATGAGACAAACCTAAGTGCACCCAAAGATGTGTGTGTGAGTAGCTATAATATGACGCCTTCATGTGTATGCGATAAAATAAGCAATTAAACACATACATTAATCTTATAGTAAATAATAGAGAATAAATAATAAGGGTATTATTATAATCATTATTATCATTTGCAACATTAAATATAATAACAATAACGGTAGTAAAAAAATAATAATAATTTTTTCTCCCACAACATTAATATAAAAATATTTATGCTGATAATGATGAAGTATAAATAAATAATAATAAAAACAAAAATAAACAATAATAATAATAATAATAATAATAATAATAATAACAAGACAAGCCCAACAGTGTTTTGATTGTTTGACACACCTCCTGGGCTCACCTGTGCAGCTGTCACAGCTCACAGTATAGTAGATCCATATTAAAATCCAAGTTAGGTTAGTATGTTGTTTATAGCCTTTTAATTCGTGCTGTCAATGATGTCCATATGTGCTCTTAGCAACAGGATACCTTAGGCCGCAGCTCGTTGATCGACTTTGTTGTTGTTTCGTCCGACCTGCGGTTGCATGTTTTGGACACTCGGGTGAAGAGGGGGCGGAGCTGTCAACTGACCACTACCTGGTGGTGAGTTGGCTCAGATGGTGGGGGAGGATGCCGGTCAGACCAGGCAGGCCCAAACGTATTGTGAGGGTTTGCTGGGAACATCTGGTAGTCTCATGTCAGAAGGAGCTTCAATTCCCACCTCTGACAGAACTTCCAAAATATTCCAGGGGAGATGGGGGACATTGAGTCTAAATGGACCCTGTTCCATGCCTCCATTGTTGAGGCGGCCGACTGGAGCTGTGGTCGCAGGATCGTCGGTGCCTGCTGTGGTGGCAACCCCCAAACCCGAGATGCTGTCAAGCTGAAGAAAAAGTCCTATCAGGTCTTTTTGGCCAGTGGGACTCCAGAGGCAGCTGACGGGTACCGGCAGTCCAAGCGGAATGCGGCTCGGGTGGTCGCCAAGGCAAAAACCTGGGCATGGGAGGAGTTCAGTGAGACCATGGAGCAAGACTGGAAGGTGGATTGGTGCTGCATCTGCAGTGATGCGGGCGTTGTACCAGTCTGTCGTGGTGAAGAGAGAGCTCAGTGAGAAGGCGAAGCTCTCCATTTACCGGTCAATCTACGTTCCTACCCTCACCTATGGTCATGAGCTTTGGGTAGTGACCGAAAGAACGAGATTGCTTATACAAGCTGCCGAAATGAGTTTTCTCCGAAGAGTGGCTGGGCTCTCCCTTAGAGATAGGGTGAGAAGCTCGGTCATTCAGGAGGGGCTCGGAGTAGACCCGCTGGTCCTCCACATCGAGAGGAGCCAGTTGAGGTGGCTCGGGCATCTGGTCAGGCTGCCTCTTGGACGCCTCCCTGGTGAGGTTTTCAGGGCACGTCCAACCGGGAGGAGACCTAAAGGTAGAACCAGGACACAGTGGAGGGACTATGTCTCTCACCTGGCCAGGGAACGCCTTGGGATTTCCCCGGAGGAGCTGGCCCAAGTGGCTGGGGAGAGGGAAGTCTGGGCCTCTCGCCTTAGGCTACTGCTCCCGCGATCCGACTCCGGATAAGCGGATGAAAATGGATGGATGGATGGATGGGCTGTCATTGGTACTATCTGTCTGCCTCTCTCCATCCATCCATCCATATATCCATCCATCCATCCATCCATCCATATTTGAGAACTGTTTCATTTCATAATCTTATTATTAATTGTAGTCATATTTGCATTAACTGCATTGTGTAACTTACCATTTAGACCAAAAATAATCTTAATCATCTGTTTTTATGATGGATTTTTGTCATAACTGGGTCAGTGCTGATGTTTGAGGTTACCCCTTCCTCTCCCTTTTACAGCTGCTCTGCTGAGCGATGCTTCCCAAAATTGAAGCTGATCAATGGCACAAAAGAACTTAAGTGACCTGGTTATCATAAGCATCAACTCAGAAGTAGTACAACAGCCGTCATAAGACTTGTGCATCTGCGTCGTTGAAATAGGCTGTTCATTGAATTTGCTCTGACTAATAAAGGTTGTAAACCTACGTGGCATTTTGTTATAGGGAGCCTAAGTCACTTCCGGACGATGGGTCCCCGGAAGAATGAAAAAATGAATGCAAGTCAATGGGGCTAAAAACTATATTTTCCAGTTTCGCTCGTTATGTTCCATGGATTTCACATATGATGTCTGTGAATTTTAAAGACAAATTTTGATACCAAGAACGCGCTTATTTTTAAACAGGGAGAAATGCTATTTTAGGCTTTGTGTAAAAATAAGTCCAGGACTATAAATGTGCTTCACAAAAGTGACGTCATCGACCCAGACACCAAGAAAACTGAGGGAAAATGGCTGTAAGTTTAGCAAAGTTCCCACTGGAGGAAATAACCACCCTAAATCTGGGGCAGCAGTAGCTCAGGTGGTAGAGCGAGTTGCCTCATGATCATGGGTCACGGGTTCGATTCCAGCTCCCGCCAGGGGTATCCTGCTGTTGTGTCCTTGGGCAAGACACTTCACCCAACGTGCCTGTGTTAGTGGTGGTCAGAGGGGCCGACGGTGCCAAATGGCAGCCTCGCCTCTGTCAGACCTCCCCAGGGCGGCTGTGGTTATAAGTAGCTTACCATCACTAGCAGTGTGTGAATGTGAGAGTGTGAAAGCGTCTTTGGGTGTCTTGAAAAGCGCTATATAAGTTCAATGCATTATTATTATTAAATATGGTTGTGTAGTAAGTAGCAGCTACGCTAGGGGGAGGAGATTATGTGGTGATGTCACATATGCGACGTGCCAATTTCTAGTTTGTAGTCATGCTAATTACGAACTTTTACAAGCTGATAAATCACAAAGTACGTGACAGGCATGGTTGACAAACCCATTATTGTTTTCATTTAAATTGCAGTACAACATATGTGTGATCCAGGGTCTAAGGCAAAGTGGATTAAAAAATTGCGTTTTTAGCCCCGTTGACTTGCATTCTTTTTTTCCTTCTTCCAGGGACCCATGATGTGGAAGTGACTTAGGCTCCCTATACAGTTATTATGTAATGGGTACCAAGAGAAGCCCTGCCAGGGGCAACTGGCCAGCTGTATAATAAAATCCAATCTACAGCACACGGGTCTGTTGCTGCTCACCAACATATTGGCTTGGTGTTGAGGGCACATCTGTATCGATGTTCAGACTGGTGTGAAAAACCTTCAGCTTGAAAGTGCAGAAATTGTCTGTGTGAGCGTGTCCACACTTTCTCTCATGCACACACACACACACTCACACACAGACACACGTACAAACACACACAGAGGGAGTAAGAGGATCTGGTCCATCTCTATTGTGTGTGTGAGAATGCTTATTACCTTGGAGGTGCATTTGTAAATTGGATGAGTAATGGTTTCTACAAAGTGGTGCCTCATGCAGCGATCTAGGTCAGTGTTGCCCAGATGAGGGTGGCTGTTGTTCCCAGAAGTGTTGCTGCTGGAGGACGGGACAAAGCCCAGCAGGGGGCAGAACATCAGGACCAGCAATAGGCCAGAAGGAGGGCTCATTGACAATGAAGTTTTCATGACTGGGACATCCCAATATTCCTGATTCCGATCCTTAAAGAGTGTCCAGGAAGTCACGCTTATGAAGCATTGGTCTGTGTTTTCTCTTCTGATGTCAAACTGTGTTTGAGGTTCTTTGGTTCCTTCTAGCACAGAAGAGGGGTGAATTCAGGTAGCTGTAAGAGGAAGAGGTAGTCACGAAGCTTCTCCACCTCTCATCATCTCAATCCACCTCATCTGCAAGAAGAACACAACCAGGAAGGGATCGTTTCAGACAAGCACAGAGAAGAAACTAGAAATTGTATCGGGGTACAGAATGTTACACACACATACCCTGACCTTTGCATAGTGCATTACATCAAAAACTGCAATATTTAAAATTATTTGGCTTAAAACAAGTCTTTGTGGTGATGTCTAATTATTTATAATCAAATCTTAGCTTCTAAAGTTACTCTTGAATATACATAATCAAATTAATTTGTAAGACCTGAGAGCACAACATGGTCTGTATAGAACAAAAGGGGTCCTTCACTCATACTTTAATACATCTGCTGTGGTTTCGGGTAGGAATGAATGTCTTGTAAGTCCTCTGAAGAAAAAAAGCGCAGAAGCGCCTGTTTCAGCATGGAGAAGTCAGCTGGTGGAGAAAGTAGCTTCGCAGCATTTGGAGTCTTATTTCCTGATATACAATATTCCCCTGGCATCCCATGGACCAGTCCAGGAAATCATTGACAGACTCTTGGAAAAAGGTATAATTTGACCCTGTAACAGCACCTACTGGGCTTCGTTTGGCTACATTTGGCTACTTTAACTTACCCTCTGAGTTTAACGTCTTCTTGTACAAAGCCTGCCCCGATGCTCGTGAGCATGGTACCATCATCTACGTTGATGATATTCTGATTCGTAAACAGACTTTGGGCGACCACCTGTCCAAGCTGAACCATGTAATGGGTCAGCTAAAAGCTGCAGGTGCAAAAATCTCTCACCAAAGGTCAGTGATGCAGGTCAAAAGTAGAGTTTGATGGCCTCCTTGTGGGACCATAGGGAGTGCATGGAACAGGATCCATTCCGACTCAATGTCCCCCGCCTCCCCCGGAACATTTTGGAAGTTCTGTCAGAGGTGGGAATTTCATTAAATGAAATTTATGCCAAAACCCTTCTAAAAGCTGCCTACCGCTAACATAGTAAATGGTTCCTGCAGAACAAAGCTGATATTGTTCCGACTCCTTAAGAGTCGTTCTAGACGCAAACGGTTCCAGCCATCTGTTGCGACCCGGAAAACATCTCTGGACTGACGAGTCGGCGCTACGGTTATTCTACAAATGTTAAATGAAAAATGACCCCCACTTGTATAGCGCCTCTCAGAGTAAGGGGCCCAAGCGTTTTACGCTACAGTTTATTATTCATCCATTCACACACATTCACACACTGGTGGGGATGAGCTATGATGTAGTCACAGCAGCCCTGGGGCACACTGACAGAGGCGAGGCTGCCGAGCACAGGCGCCACCGGTCCCTCTGACCACCACCAGCAGGCAAGGTGGGTTAAGTGTCTTGCCCAAGGACACAACAGCAGAATTCTCTGTCTGGAGCCGGGATCGAACCTGCAACCTTCCGATTACTGGACAACGTGCTCACCCTGCTGCGCTACTGCTGCCCACAAACCTCAGTGCCAGAGGTCATCCGACCTCTCTGACTTTCAGATCCATAATGAGGGTCTTCCAAAGGGTGAGGTAGACACACAGATAGTGTCTGATGCCTTTTTGAAAAGAATCAACTTCATAGCTTAACGCAAACCAAATTCTTTCCTTTTTACACCCAGAACTCAGTTCTTCTAGATATGAAAGCTCTGATAATCAATCAATCAATCAATCAATCAATCAATCAATCAATCAATCAATCAACTTTTATTAAGAAACTCAAGGTCAATAAAAACAAACAAAGACAATAAAAACAAACATAAGATAAAAGCTACACAAGAAAATACAAAGATACAAGGAAGTCAATATGAACACCTATACCAATAATGCCATAATTCAGACTGATAGCATGCGGTACTACAGTCAACATTAACCAAGCACTTAATAATAACATATTCACATTGATTAACTCGACAAATAAACTTAAGCATCAAGTTCCTCAACATAGCGTGGAATGTACTGATCCAAGAAGAGACAAACAAGCAGCTCGCACTTTCCCAACGAGGCCTCTTTAATAATATTCTCAGACAATCATTATATGCTACATTTAGACGCCTAAGACTTGTTTGCTTATAGGAAGACCACAAATGAGCTGCAAATAATTGAGTACAGTATACTTTAAAGAGTGTCATTTTAACTGCATTAGTGTACATACTAAACCTAAACACTAACATATTGGCCTGTGCATGCATTCTACGACATTGCCGATCAATATCATCATCATCAGCCGATTCATCATTAATAAAGTGCCCCAAATATTTATTTTTGTCCGTCACAGGCAAAACATTACCACATAATTCAAATTGGGGAAACTGTAACCCTTTATCTTCTTTTGTTCTACAGGTCATGATGACACTCTTAGAATTGTAATTGATGTCAAAATCCACCCCATACTTATATCTAGCAGTTCCTGTAATCCCACACTACTAGGACTCAGGATGACAAGATCGTCAGCATACATCAGATGGTTGACTAGGGTTGATCCAATCATACAACCAGTTCTGCAATTATTTAACTGCTGTGACAGTTCATCCATGTACAAGTTGAAAAGCACAGGAGAGAGTACCCCGCCTTGCTCTACTCCATTAGTAGCACCATAAGGAGCAGAAAATCTACAACCCCATCTCACCTGCATATCCTGATTAGCACACCAGTAGACTAGGACCCTCAGAATGTACTTAGGAACCCCTTGTTGTCGCATTTTAACAAACAGTTTCAAATGATTTACATGGTCAAAGGCTCAATAAAGGATAATAACACAGACAAGTTGCCTCTTTGAAACTTCCTAATGATTTCTTTTAAAGCAAATATGCACAAATCTGTGCTAAGCTTAGACTTGAACCCAAACTGATTATCTGTAGAGTAGATAAAATCCTTTAGCCTACTTAGTAGCACTTTTTTCTATAACCTTGGATACAATGCTTGCCATTGCAACGGACCTATAGTTGTCCATGCTACCTGCTCTACCTGCTTTGTCTTTTATGACAGGCACCAGAATAATAGACATAAGTGCATCAGGCAGAATGCCATGTATCAAACAACTAGTAAAACAGATGGCCAGTAGAGGTAATAACCTAAAGTTAGCATATTTCAGATGTTCCGTGTATATTCCATCCAGACCACAAGATTTACTGTCTGGAAGCTCAATCACTGCTTGACGCACTTCACAAGCTGTAACACTAATGGACTCTGTGCTGTTTATCACTGTTACATTCATTTGTTCACTACATATGCAGTTAAATAGAGCATCATAATGCTGTTTCCAATGCTCAACAATATTGTCTGGTCCAGACATACCTTCACCACAGTGAGGCAAAACAGTTTTGTTTTTATTAAGAACTTGTATCTCTTTCCAAAAATCCAAGACATTTTTTGATAGTAGTTTCCCAGCCAAGGAATCAGACCTCATTGTGTGATCGCCCTTCTTAATGAACCTAATAGCATACTTATATCTAGCATGTGTAAGCTTTTTATTTTCATATAGCAGGTCTTGTCTGGGTCTACTCGCTTGGGCCCATTCCCTTGTTGCTACTTGGGCTTGCTCATGGAATCCAGCTACATACATGTTCCACCCGGGCAACTTAATATTAGAGCTGCCGACCACTTTATGAAGTGGCTTATCGCTCTCAATAAGAACTCCTATCATTTGATCATAAAATGTCCACTTTATGTTTCATATTTGCACAATTTGGATCAGTACACCTAATGGCCTCATTGGGTAAAACATTGTATCTCAATAATTCTTCCGTCTTTATAGAGTATGACCTCAACTCACTTTTTGTAACATTAGACCAGTTCAAATTGCTTTGACACACTCCATCATTACCTACACATTTGATGCACATCTCCAAACCTCCGTCATCACCTGTTCTGGTGGCGCTGCATTCCCTAAGAAGGGTTACGGTCACACAAGCTCATGACTCTCCTTCCGCTGGACACAAAGGTGTCAAGGCCACGTTCGGTGCCCAGAGCCAGATTGCTTACTGGCCGGAAATGTGTCGAGACGTATCAGACTACATCCAGAGCTGTTTGGTTTTCTGTCAATTTCAGCCATCTAACCCCGTCCACAGAGCTCCTCTACAGAGCGGAAATATGACTTAGATGTGGTGTATGTGCCAGGCAAAGACATGCTATTAGCCAACACGTTGAGTAGGGCATATCTTTCAGAGTGCTCACCTCAGGGTTCCATAGAGGAGGAAATGGAGAGCATTGACATTGGTCACTCATGAACCCATCTCACCGGACAGACTAAACAGCATAAGGATTGCTACACAGGAGGACAAAGCACTACAAACCCTCATAGACACAATTCACAGAGGGTAGCCAACTGACAAAAGGGACACTGACGGTGACATCAGACCATACTTCTCGTTCCAGGATGAACTGAGTAGTCAGGATGGACTTGTCTTTAGGGGTGAACGTGTTGTTTTCCCAACTGTCATGAGACAGCAGATCATAGCCAAACTGCACTTGACACACCTAGTTGTAGAAGGTTGCCTACGGAGAGCCAGAGAGTGTGTGTATTGGCCAGGCATGAATGAACAAATTAAGACGTATGTGACTAAGTGTGACATTTGCAGGTCAGTAGATTACAGACAGCAGAAAGAGACTTTGGTTCCTCACGAGATCCCGACGAGACCATGGGCTAAGGTGGCCTCAGACCTGTTCATGTTTGACAACAAGGACTACCTTATCACAGTGGACTAATATTCAAACTTCTGGGAAATTGGCTATCTCCCGGACACTAAGTCCACCACAGTGATTAGGAAGTTGAAGGCCCACTTTGCCAGACAGGGCATCCCAGACATGGTTGTCTCAGATAATGGACCGCAGTATACGTCCGGTGAGTTTCTGAGATTTAGTCGACTGCGGGATTTTCAGCACAAAACATCTTCGCCAGGTTACCCTCAGAGTAATGGGAAGGCCGAATCAGCGGTGAAGACAGCAAAAAGGCTGCTGCTAAAGGCAAAACTGGCAGGGCAGGACCCGTATCTGGCGATTCTGGACCATCACAACACACCATCACAAGGCCTGGAGACCAGCCCAGCTCAGAGGCTGCTCAGCAGGAGAACACGGACGCTTTTGCCAACCAGGACGAGCCTGCTAAGGCCAAAAGTCATTCCTGCCCGGCGGGAGTTGCAGATGAAACAGAAGCGCCAAAAAGAGTGCAATGATCGGTCAGCACGTGACATGGACTCTTTGACGCTTGGGGACAGTGTCAGAGTTCAGCCTTTGGACCGCCACTCCACTTGGAGCAGGGGAGTGGTTGTTGGGACTGTTGACCCGAGGTCCTATGAGGTGCGGTTGGATTCTGGGAGTGTCCTGAGGAGGAATCGGAAGCACCTGAGACATGCAGGCGTGATGGATCCAGACAATACCATGACAGACACTGGGGCACTGAGCAGCTCAGTGACGGATCCGTCGGAAAGTCGTGAGCAGCGGATCGAGTCTGACGTGGTAACAGGGGGTATCAGGACACGGTCAGGTCGCAAAGTGGTTCCACCACTTTGGTACAAGGACTATGTTCCATAATGAGGACTTGACAGTCTTTATTGGTTGAGGGGAGAAGTTATGTGTTCTATGGACACACATGTCCACTACAGTTGCAGAAATGTATATGTTCGAATAGTGGAATGTTTTTGTGTTCTGGGAATGTTTTTGTGTTCTGTTAGTGTTTCATATTGTTTCTCCCTTAGTAAGAAGAAGGACAAATCAAAAAGAAAAAAAAGAGAAGGGATGTAATGATGTGCATTGTTGTTTGGCTTGGTTGGTTCCACAGTGTATTGTGTTGCTGCACGGGCGTTTTTAGAGGACATGCCGGTATGGGGTGTCAGCGGAGACTGTATGTTGGTGTAGTCTTGTTAATAAACCTTACTACCCCGTTGGGTGGGAAATAGATATTCTGGAGTTTGTCGTGAATGAGACCAGAATGTAACAAATAACAATACAGTTTTAAGTGTCAGGCGTGACTTTAAAAGCAGAAGCTTTGATGCTCCACCTGAGAGTAAATCTGTAAGGCTAATTCAGTTTGCTTCACAGCCAGACAGGACACAGAAAAAAAATCTAACATTCAAAGATAAATCAGATTAATACTTCATATTTATACGGAATATCACATCTTATTGATCACTTAAGAAATATGTAGTCAATCCTCACCGCTACATCTTCTTTTTCTAATGTGGTGATGAGGGTGGTTATGAATGCCACAAGACAGCGGGACCCGTCAAACAGCAAAGCAGGGCCCAAGAAGGATCTCTTCTGGAGGTACACGGCTGGAACTTCTGTTGACTAAAGAAAAAAGCACATAAAACATTTCTTCAGGGTAGAACAGAGAATCTGAAAAGTTATGGGTGCAGTCCAACTACTTAGACACAATTTCTGTCCCCACATGAATGGCAACAACCATAGAATAAATCTGGTACAGAGCCTATTCAGACGATGTTCTGTTTCTTTAGGTTGGAATATGAAACATTATTTTGTTAAATATTTCTGTAATTGTATTATGGCTATGTCATATGACTCTGTAGCATTGTAGCGTTGGAAATGTCCAAAGTTATTAGTCCACTGTAATGTCAGAGGTCACCAGACATTGGTTTCTCCACAGCCTGCTTCATCAGGGTCAAGTGTGCTTTTCACCTCAACACACAGGCTGTCTGTAACCTTGCACCAGTAAGTAGTCATACCAGTTCCATTGCCTTACTTCTTTTCTGCCACTGTTTACATGCTGCTGCAAATTCAAGGTCCATGCAGAAGATGAGACTTTAATCTTGGAAAAAATATATTCTTAATTTGGTCTCATATAATGATTTCTTTCAATGTACAGGTTTACAATCATATTCTGTTTTATCTACAATGAATGTCATATCGAAAAGAATTTAATAATCGATTAATGTTTATGTTTATGTCTGTCAAAAGTCAAATGAAATCTTCCAAAGAGTTCATTCATACTCTCAAAGTGTTAAAGATTCCACACTATTCTAGTGTTATTTGTTTAACTCCGGTGTCCAGTGTCCAGTGTTGTTTTAACACTGGACACTTGCCCCAGATGATCACTGAGTTTGTTGTAAAATTTACTCTTAAAGTGTAGAAAGAACTCCGACAGTGTCTAATATGGACCATATGGAGTCCAATAACACCATGCAAAGGGAGTTAATCACTGAAATACAGTCAATTTTAGCATTTTAATTTGAAATCAATAGCACTTTAAAGACAATTGAACATCAATAAGCAACTGACCACAGAATTTTCAAATATTTATTTGAAAATGGAAACACTAAAATGTGTTACAATTTGTTCCAAAAATTGTGAGAAAACAAAGGACATCCTTCAGTCACTTAAGCATATGGTCTTCTCGTTTACTGTACAATGAATCATGAGTACAAGTAATGAACCTCAAAATGAGGAACAAATTATGCAAAGAAGCAGAATCTGTTTCATAAACTGGTGTTGTACAATTTTCTCTAAAACAAAAGGCCATGGTGCTTTATCACCCAAGTTTGTACCAAACTGGAGCTATCCAAAAACAAAAATATCTTTTACTATTTTGATGTCTGCTATAACAGCACATGCACAAGAACCACATACAAATCATTCCTCTCAAAACCGTAAGTTGTCTAAAGATCAAATGGTTTGAAAAACTGCAACAAATCAACCCTCAACAGAGAAGTATCAAACTCACTTCCCTTTGCCACATGGTACGAGTGAAAATGCTCAGCAAATCCCAGCGTCTCAAAGTGTTTGACTGCCAGAAAATTTTTCCCAGCACAAACAATAATTTCAGTTATTTGACTAAATACTGGTATTCCCCCTTCAATCTTTGAGCACACAACAAGTCCAGGGCGATACTCAGTTCCATAACATGCAACCCAAGATACCACATCAACCTCAGAGTTCATGTCAACGTGCAGGTTATCAGCCACCATGTCACCATTTCTTAACGCGCTTATTTTTACTGTGTTAACAGGTCCAGAATCAATGCTTTTCAAAGGCAATGACTCCCAGTGGTATGCTATTGCCATTTGATGTTTTTGAGCTAAAGTCTTTGTAATGTTTTTGAAAATTTTGACAGTGTTTTAAAAAAAAACTGTGCTTGGCCTCAAATCTGGTTGACCAAAAGTGAATTATTGGGCCAATTTTTCGTATGATTCGAGGATAATGTGTCATGAAGTGGTGTTTGGGTATGAGGCTCTGTTGTGGGTACAGCTCTTTGAATAGCTTATGACGATCAATAATGAGATGCTTCAGATATACGGTCATGCCTTCTGTAATGACCGGTGAAAACACAAGATTGATTATTTGAAGAAGCAGCAGCAATAGTCTCCAGTGTGCATTGCCTTCTGGAACTACATCTCCAAATATCAGTGGTACATTCCTGATCAAAGAAAATGTCTGAATAGCATTTAGACCTATTGAGTTACTCATTTGCTCTACGTTTATTCTGCTGGGATGGTTTTTTCATTCAAGAAATCCAACTGCTGTCATATATATACTGTCATTTAGTGGAGGCAATATGGAGGGTGAAGCATGTGGCATCAAACAAGTCAGACGTGGCCCGCGAGGTGACTGCAGCTGCAGAGGCCTTTCTGGGCTTTGGTGACGTGTCACCTGAGGAGGTTTGGGGGACTGCGTGCTTGCAGGGGACTGGGGGCTCTAGGACTACAGAGGATCGAGGGTCGCCAATGGTGGTGGATGTTTGTGATGGGGGGGAGGGGAAACGAGCGTGGGGTTAGCCTCCCTGTGGGGTTAGGGTGTGTACGGGGGGGGGGGGGGGGGGGGGGGTTCGTGTGCTTGTTGTATATGATGGGTTGTGCAAACTCGGTGGTGGGGGTGGTTGTTGTGGCAGCAATACGCCTTTTAGGTGTCCAGCCTTCCTAATTCATGGAAGAAGAAAAACTCAGCCTGCCACCGGCTCCCTGACAAATTACTGAAAGCCTTAGCAAATAGATTCTCCAGCCTTCCTGTTCATGCCTGATTCTCTGACCATCTTCATGTACCTAGATTAGCCACCGTTTCTCTCCCTTACCTGGATTTTTATCTGGATCTCCAATTATTTGGATTTTTGATCCCGGACCCCGCTATAACAAATATCACCTAAGGCACACAATTGAGGATTAATTGTACAGTTTTTGCAAAGGTTCCATATCACGAATAATCATCTGATATTGTCATTTCATAATAAGAAATACCCCCAAACCATTTTGAATGCATTCATGCATTTTCCTGTCTCAACTGAAATGTGGTCGATGTAAAGCTTTTTCCTGCAAATGGGAGAAAGTAGCCCATTACCTGGCATTTCTCCTCCCCCTGAAGCTAGTCTGGTCTTGGTTCTGAAACCTAGATATTCTGACAAATTACTTTAGAAATGACTTCTACTGGAAAAAGGCTGTAAAACAGCATATCCCATCTACAAAGACGGCCGTGATGGTAAGGGGTATGTGAACTAGACACAAGTGCTGTATGATACTGCAAAATTTGGTATTGATCCAATACCAAGTAAATCCAGGACCAGTATTGCCAATACAGATATCAATACCGATATCGACACTTTACTACTCGTCTAGTACCATCTAATTTAGTTGGATTTATTAAGAGAATACATCATCAGTATGAAAATGTTGTCTAAAAACTCAAGTTTTATTGATTACTTAACTATTTTAATTAGCGCAGGAACTGTATTGTCTCTCCTGCCTCTCCTCTGCTGAAACAGCTCTTCTTAGGGTCTCTAATGACCTTCTGACTCACAGTGATGCAGGGGACTGTTCTGTTCTGGTCCTGCTGGACCTGACTGCAGCCTTTGACACTGTTGACCATCACCTGCTACTGGAGAGGCTGAGAGACTGGGTAGACCTATAAGCATCTGCTCTGGAGTGGTTCTCCTCTTATCTCTCTGAGCGCTCCTTTTCTGTGGCCTTCTCCAAGTTTAGGTCCTCCACCACCTCCCTTACCCATGGTGTCCCACAAGGTTCTGTGCTGGGGCCTCTGCTCTTCCTCCTCTGTCTGCTTCCTCTTCAGCACATTCTGAGCTCCTTCAACAGAATCTCCTACCATCTTTATGCAGATGACATCCAACTGTACATCTCCTTTAAGCCCCATGAGATGTCTAAGCTGCAGCTGTTACACACCTGCTTACACTCTATCAAAACCTGGATGGTGGGAGCTTTCTACAGCTGAATGAAAATAAGACTAATATCCTCATCTGTGCCCCAGACGAGCTGGTTCCCAAAGTCAGAGACTCTCTTTGTCAGCTTGCTTCTCACACCAAACCTTCCATCAGGAATCTTGGCCCTGGTTTGACCTCATGGATGAGGTATTAGGACCGAGACCCTCAACCAGTCCGCCTGTCCTAATTGCCTCTATCCGTGAGGACACCCCAGGGCCAAGTACAGCAGTGGAGTAAAAGGGAGGAGAGTGAGGATGAATATGGTCAGCCAGGAGGAAGTCAGCCAGGTGGAAGAAAAGGGAGAAGGGACAGCGATGACCAGCTTCTGGAGCTGATCAGGGAGGACATGAGGCTGCAGAGGGAGGCAGAGCAGCAGAGGGCACAGGAGAGAAGGGAGAATTTTGGCAGGCTTTTTAGTTTGCTCGAAAAAATGGTTATCAAAGATTAAACATGTATATATAATAAAAATATCTATATAAAATCAGTTCTGTATTAAACTGTTGATTTTATTTTTGTTTACAAATGTGAATTGTTTAATATTACAGGGTATCTGCTGGGTCTTAAAGTCTTAAAAGGTGATTAATCTGTTTTGGTCAAATTAAGACCTTAGAAAGTATTAAAAACTATTATCACATCTTTGCTCAGGCTCAGCTTTGCAAACTATTTTCTCTGAATTAGCTCTCCAACAGTCCCAAAAACATTATTTAAGTGTGTGATTTTGATCATTTTAATTTAAAAAAAAAACATTAAATTTAGCCTAGTGTGGGTGCATTTGAATTGCCTCTAAAAGCACCACAGTGGACTGTTGGTCAACTATTTAAGTTAAAAGTACCAGAATCACTCATGTAAATGTTGACAACAGGAAGCTGCAGTGACATTAAAAATATTGAGAATGTCTTGAAACAGTATTAAAATGAACTTCAAGATTCTTTTCTGTAACCTGTAATGTTTTAAAGTATTAAACAAAAAAATGTAATTGAGAAAATAATGGAGAAATGGATCAAACTTAATACTTTTATTCACAACAATTTAGTTTGAACATGGTTGAACATATATACATAAAATCATGAAGGGAAACATAGAAAATAAGAGAAATATCTGACAAAGAAAAATAAAATGCATATTTGGTGCAGGATTAACCTGAGTGTCCTGTTCCAAGACCGTTTCAACAACTTAGAAGCAGGAAGTCCCTAACAGGGCTGCTGGATCTGCTGAACAGATGAATATCATGGATGGAGTGCTGGAGCTGAGACCCGTGGCTGCTCTTTTTTGGTTGACAAGTGAAGCATCCTACTGGGTGGTCTGCAGAGAGAGCTTCAAGATGCGTCTTGACTGTCCACTGCATCGTCCATCGGTTTGCAGGGCTGGCTGTCGACGGCTGCTACATGACCAAGACTGAATCATAAATAGACAAATAGGAGATAATAAATACAAAATCTACATACTATTGATGAAATGTTAGACTATTTTTTTAAATGTAAATTCATTCATTTGTTACCTGTTAACAGTAGTCAGGGTCCAGTGGAGCCTCTTCCAGGGCAGACACCTCACAGCACAGCTGGTCCCGCCAACGTGCATCGCTGACATCCTCCAAACCAGCCTCCCCCCCATCATCTCCACCATCCTCCTCAGGCTCATCCTCCGCCACCACAAAGTCTCCAGCACTGAGGCAGATGTTGTGGGGGATGGCACAAGCGGTAACAACCTGTAATACATAAATTAATTAATTGAAATATATTTCAAAGAAATGAGAAAAGCCACATGTGTGGTGGACCTCCAGCGCTTGCAGGAAGATGGCTCTGAACCTGGTTTTCATCATTCCAAAAGCACGCTCTATCACAGAGCGTGCCTTGGAATGATGGCTGTTAAAGCGCTGGGCAGCCACACCTTGATTCCCATGTTTGTAGGAAGTGATGAGTGGGAGCGGGCTTTGCAGGCATGGGTACCCACCATCTGCGAGGATGAAGTGCCCTGGAGGAGGGTAGACGGACTGCCTGTACAGTGGGCTGTGGCGGAGCACCCTGGAGTCGTGCACCGACCCCGGCCAGCCCACGTAGGTGTCAATGATGCGGCCCTGATGGTCACACACAGCCTGCAGGATGATAGAGGGGAACGGTTTCCCGTTCCTGTAGCAGTGACCATCAGGGCCGCTTGGAGGCTTGATCCTGATGTGGCAGCCATCGATGGCACCTGCAGCTTTAAAAAAAACCTCAATGCCATGCCAGCCCTGCAAACCCCTGGGACACCACCTCCAGGTCTTCAGGGGTTTTTGGAAGGTGGATGACCTGGTGGCGAATGGCCACAACCTCCTCCGTGACTCTGTGGACGATGCGATGGACAGTCGAACGAGGTATCCGAATGCTTTGGAGACCACCCTGTAAGATGCTCCGCTTGCCAACCAGAAAAGAAACAACAGGGTCTCAATTGTGACACCCCAACCATGATGCCGATCTTGGTTCAGCAGATTCAGCAGCACTGAAAGGGACTCCCTGCTCAAACGAAAGTCTGGTCTCGGGTCTTGCTGGTTGAAGAAACGGTCCAGGACAGGGACACTCAGGTTAATCCTGCAGTATCTGGGTCTAGTCTGGTTAAAGAGAAATACAGAAAAAATAAAGTTTTATTTCAAAGCTGTAATTTCAAGTTTTTATAAAACATAACATTATTCTCAATGTAAATGTGATAATATTGTACATTTTCATGCTATTCTTTCATATTTCTAAAAACTTAACTTTTGAAGAATGTATGCAATGAAGGCCAAAAGATCAATTTTCTGTAATAAAGTTTTGTAAGTCATATAACAAGTACTTGTTTTTTGTCCACTAGATGTCCTTCTACAGGTAATTGATGGTTCCATGTAATGTGCTCTTTCTGCTAACAGTTATTTGTTATTTAATGATATCCATATTTTTAAAAAATTTTTTATTTAAGCCATTTTCACATTTTTTTTCTTCTTACTTGAGTAACTCTTTTGGTGGGGAGCTTTTTTAGTTAAGTATAAAATATTTGAAGTTGTAGTTTATATTTGAGTATAAATTTTGAATTTAATACGGACTCTGTTTACAACCTGTAAAAAGTTGCTAAAACTATCCATTAAACTAGCTATAGCCGATAGGTAAAGCCCACTTAATAGAAATTACTTTACCTGTTCATTGTTGCGTCTCAGCCTGAGCAATAGAAAATGTCTTCGCTGGCGATACATGTCTTCTAACTCCTCCAGAACCAAGGAAATTATTAAAAAGCACAACAAAACTTCCAGCTCCATCGTTTGAAGTTCCTTCTCCCTTCTGCTCAGCGGTTCCACGGTTGCTAGGTGACGGAACGTTTGCCAAGGGAGAGGCGGGAATTCATGAAGGCTAGGCCTGTCCAAATTCACAGCCGTTAACATCCGGTCTGCTCGGCCGACCGAGGACCCAGCCCACGTTGGCCCAGTAGGCTGGGTCCTTCGAAAGATGCAGACCCTGAATTGAGACACAGCCCAGATCAGTATGTGCAGATAAGGTAATCATTATCTACACTCAGATACATTACAATAATATTCACTTCACATAAGTGTTTTAAAACATTCTCATTCACTAAGTGTGAAAATCCTTTTTAATTGAATTTCCCTCTGGGATTAATAAAGTTTTTTTGAACTGAATTTGTATCTGAAGTAGGCGTGGCTCCTGAAGGAATGTTTGGTAAAACACTCAAATGTGTCAAATCCTGATTTGCCGAATTTGCCAAATCTTGTGGTTTAATAAAACAAGAATTAATTCCCGATTAATTCAGTTTCTAGCTGACTCCAGATTTGGCCAAATCAGGGAAGAAGCAATTTTGAAACCATCTCTTTTGACCTCAGGTCAAAACCACTGTGCAACGCTGCGGCTGATATCAGACAAACGGCTCTTCTGTGAGCCAAACAACCAGACTTGGACGCAAACAAGCATTCCAGCTTCCTGTTGTGACCTGGAGATGTCTCAAGACTAGACGGCTCGTATCGGAGCTAATCTACGGGCTCCTGGTACCTTGGGGTCCATGTCCATCCTGACCTCATGACCCCCTGGATCTAGACAGGAATCTCCACAAAAGGGTATCGTAGACTCAACAGATTGCGTAGGCTGATTTTTATCAATAAATCTCTAATTAAACAAACAGCCAAATATTTTTACAACCCAGACTTTGGTTGGCTAAACATCTGGCTCCATTACCACATTCCCATCATATTACATCACCATTCATACTTGTCATGTATGAACTGAACTCGGAAGACCTGTGATGAAGCCAAACACAGTGAGTAAAATAAAAAGTCTTTATTTAAAAGTGGAGTTAACAGAGGTCTGAGGTGGGAATAGTCCGACAGGGAAATCCAAAAGGCAAGGTTGGGGACGGTGCAACCTCTGGGACCATCGCTGGGACAGGATGCGGTGCGACCTCCGGGACCACCGCTGGAACAGGACGCGGTACGAACCCCGGGACCACCGCTGGAACAGGACAGACGAAGCCTCCCGGACACACGGAGGTGGAACCCCCACTGGACAAGGATGTGGTGCGGACCCTGGGACCACCGCTGGACATGGATGCGATGCAACCCCGGGAACTACCGCTGGACCTGGACAGGCGGAGTCTCTTGGAAAGACGAAGGTGGAACCTGTGCTGGACGAGGATGTGGTGCGGCCTCTGGAACCACCGCTGGACGTAGATGCAATGCGCCCCTTGGGACCACTGCTGGACGTGGATGTGGTGTAACCCATGGCATCACCGCTGAACCTGGAAAGCCGGAACCTCTTCGAAAGGAGAAAGTAGGAACCCCGCTGAGCGTGGATGCAGTGAGACTCCTGGGACCACCATTGGATGTGGTGCGCCTCCTGGGACCACCGCTGGACGTGGACGCGGTGCGTCTCCTGACACCACCGCTGGACGTGGACACGGTGTGTCTCCTGGGACCACCGCTGGACGTGGAAGTGGTGCGCCTCCTGGGACCACCGCTGGACGTGGACGCGGTGTGTCTCCTGGGACCACCGCTGGACGTGAACTGAACTGAGGGACTTGAGGCTTGAGCCGCGTAGCCGCAAAACCTTGGGTCTGTGAAGGCCATGAATTAGTAGAAGGTCTCCGGGGCCACCACTGTTGCGTCGTCAGGAACCCGCTATGCAAGATGGCTGCAGCGGGCCTGGACGGTGGCGTGGAGCCTCTGCGTGGCAGTGGCCTGATTGCCAGCCACGTTCCCCAGAACGGTGACTCCTACTCCTTCTCTATTTCCATAAACTCCAGGAGCGTGAGATACTCCATGACAGGTACTGTGCCGGTGTCGGGTCTATGTTGATGGCCAGATTATTCTGTCACGAACTGAACTCAGAAGACCTGTGATGACGCCAAACACAGTGAGTAAAATAAAAAGTCTTAATTAGGAGTGGAGTTACTAGAGGTCTGAGGTGGGAATAGTCCGACAGAGAAATCCAAAAGGCAAGGTCGGGGACTAAGCAGAATCGAAGCCAGAAGATCAGAGATGCTGAGGAACAGACAGGGAATTCCAAAAGGCGAAGTAGGGGATGGAGCAGGATACTGGATCTTAGATGGCAAGGTGAGTAATGGCTGGAGAATTTACTGGCAAGAAGCGTTCAATAATCTGGCAGTGACTGGATAGCTGGATGGTTCTTAAATAGCAGGAGGAACAGGTGTGGTGAATGAGGCTGATGACAGGAACAGGTGAGATGATTGGAGTTGATGAGGTGCAGGCTGAGGTTGCTAGGGAAACAGGGCTTGGCTGGAGCTTGATGAGGGGACCAGGAGTGCTGCATGAAGGCTGAAAGATTGGGAGTCATGACATAACTATAACCTTCTGATTAAACATTCAAAGATTAATCAGATCAATATTTCATATTTATATAGAATATCACATCTTATTGGTCATAATTAATAAATATGTAGTCAGTCATCATCCCGTTACAACAATAATGCTTGGAGCGGCCATTGGCAGAGATTCACTGAAAGGAATGTTTTCATTTTGGGGTATAAATTCTGACCTTGTCATGTAAATTAATTTATCTTGCTTAATTTCAACATAGAACAGAGTATTAACTATTGTAATCTAGTAACAGCCGTAGTTCACATGAGTGTGACAGCTGAACCGACAGCACCCTCTTCAGTTCTGGAGTTCCTGGTAAATGAGACAGTGGCCTCCCTCTGCCTAAGTGTGGGGGGGCGGGGCGGGTCCTGACTGTTGTCTGTGCTTATTCACCAAACTACAGCTCAGACTACCTACCCATTTTGGAGTGTTCCGGTGACTCCCTCGTTCTGCTGGGGGAATTTGCTGCTCATGTGGGCAAAGACAGTAAGACCTGGAGTGGTGTGGGGGGGAGGAACAGCCCTGTCGTGGTAGCAATCCCCAAACCTGCTGGTGGACACCATTGGTTAGGAGAGATACAAGGAACCACCCCTCGTCAAGCTTTTTGACAGGTCTATTGTTCTTTGACCTTTATGACCTCACCCCCCAAACCACCTTACGTCAAACTTGACAGGTGTATTGTTTTATGACCTTTTGTGATATGACCTTTAATGACCCTATATGTCAAGAAATGAATTGATGACTGTTGTGTAATGCTTCAATGACGCATGAAGTTATTGATTGAAGTCCCCTTTTGTCAAGGTGTATATTGATGATCTGCTTTGATGTATTCAATCTGCACCACTTTACGTCAAGTTAGGATTGATAACTCTTTTGTGTTAGGATACCTCACCCCACAGTTCCCACAGCCCCTCCCTTTCATATGTAATACCCCATATCCCTCCCTCCAACCCTGCTTGCCTCTTTAAAAGCGCTGATCCATTTCAGCGGACAGACTGAGAACGTATCAGAATGGTGAGAGGCCGAAGAAATACATCTAAGAAAATGGTGAAGCAAGAGGAGATGGATGAAGTGTCTACAACCGATGCTTCAACCTCTACCCGAGAGGAGAAGGAGGTGAAAAAGGAGAGCGTGGACACGCCGTCGCCGCTATCACAGACCTTGCTCTGTGAAAAATTCATAGCGATCCATTTGCTGCCTGCTTGGGTTGGTGCTCCCCGCAAATCTACATTCTACATGTGTCGAGTTCAGCTTCCTCCCTTTGGCAGTAAAGAGTCCTTGGAGCAAATATGGCCACTGGAACCTTATGGCTATACTGGTAGTTTTGGGTACCGGTTCAGCTATGAAACTAAGGAGCTGTGTCTAATCCATGATGTGGCTGAGGACGAAACTCTCAAGCCATATTTACCACATTCAGCGGTTCTCTCCTATAAAATATTTCTCGTGCTTTACGTTCTCCACAAGTGTCAATGTTGCACTGCATTGTAGCTCTGGAGACACTTTAAAGGAATAGGTCATCAGAGGGATGAGCCAAGAATGATCCCATCTGCTGCAGCTATGAGCAGCTTGGTTATGGAGGCCATGAAGGACACAGAAGTGGAGAAATCAGATGCAGTCTACAGGTAGAGATGGGGGAGGGCTTGTATTCTGTTTATTCACTACCACCATATCTCAATTTCATCTTCCCTCAAAGTACGTCACTGTACTTGCCTCTGATTGGCTGGGTAGCTGTGAAACACCCAGAGTTAAGTCACCTCCCCACTTGCCCTCACCCCCTCCATTGTTTCACCAGCTTTTAATAAACTAGAGGGCAGATTCCTGACTGCAGTATGGATGTGTGTGTGTGTGTGTGTGTGTGTGTGTGTGTGTGTGTGTGTGTGTGTGTGTGTGTGTGTGCGTGCGTGCGGGGGGGGACCTGCCCTCCAGCTGCACACAAACACATACACAAATTGGCATGTGCGTAGTGCCAAACTCCTCCAACGTCTACTGACGCCAAGCCTTTGATGTATAGACGAGTACACACACACACACACACACACACACACACACACACACACACACACACACACAAACTTTCCCTGTCCTAGTGTCTTCATGTGCCTGCCTCCTAACAGCTAAGCTCCTCACTAAATACAGGTCCTTCTCAAAAAATTAGCGTATTGTGATAAAGTTCATTATTGTCTGTAATGTACTGATAAACATTAGACTTTCATATATATTAGATTCATTACACACAACTGAAGTAGTTTAAGCCTTTTATTGTTTCTAATATTTATGATGTTGGCATACAGCTCATGAAAACCCAAAATTTCTATCTCAAAATATTTGCATATTTCATCTGACCAATAAAAGAAAAGTGTTTTTAATACAAAAAAAGAAGTCAATTATGTTCAGTTATGCACTGAATACTTGGTCGGGAATCCTTTTGCAGAAATGACTACTTCAATGGGGCGTGTCATGGAGGCAATCAGCCTGTGGCACTGCTGAGGTGTTATGGAGGCCCAGGATGGTTCGATAGCGGCCTTAAGCTCATCCAGAGTGTTGGGTCTTGCGTCTCTCAACTTTCTCTTCACAATATCCCAGATTCTCTACGGGGTTCAGGTCAGGAGAGTTGGCAGGCCAATAGAGCACAGTAATACCATGGTCAGTAAACCATTTACCAGTGGTTTTGGCACTGAGCAAGTGCCAGGTAGTGCTGAAAAATGAAATCTTCATCTCCATAAAGCTTTTCAGCAAATGGAAGCATGAAGTGCTCCAAAATCTCCTGATAGCTAGCTGCACTGACCCTGCCCTTGATACAACACAGTGGGCCAACACCAGCAGCTGACATGGCACCCCAGACCATCACTGACTGTGGGTACTTGACTCTGGACTTCAGGCATTTTGGCATTTCCCTCTGCCCAGTCTTCCTCCAGACTCTGGCACCTTGATTTCCGAATGTCGTGCAAAATTTGCTGTCATCTGACAAAAGTACTTTGGACCACTGAGCAACAGTCCAGTGCTGCTTCTCTGTAGCCCAGGTCAGGTGCTTCTGCTGCTGTTTCTGGTTCAAAAGTGGCTTGACCTGGGGAATGCTGCACCTGTAGACCATTTCCTGCACACGCCTGTACACGGTGGCTCTGGATCTGGATGTTTCTACTCCAGACAAAGTCCACTGCTTCCACAGGTCCCCCAAGGTCTGGAATCGGTCCTTCTCCACAATCTTTCTCCGGGTCCGGTCACCTCTTCTCGTTGTGAAGCGTTTTCTGCCACACTTTTTCCTTCCCACAGACTTCCCACTGAGGTGCCTTGATACAGCACTCTGGGAACTGCCTATTCGTTCAGAAATTTCTTTCTGTCTTACCCTCTTGCTTGAGGGTGTCAATGATGGCCTTCTGGAGAGCAGTCAGGTCGGCAGTCTTACCCATGATTGCGGTTTTGAGTAATGAACCAGGCTGGGAGTTTTTTAAAGCCTCAGGATTCTTTTGCAGGTGTTTAGAGTTAATTAGTTGATTCAGATGATTAGGTTAATAGCTCGTTTAGAGAACCTTTTCATGGTATGCTATTTTTTAGATAGGAATTTTGGGTTTTCATGAGCTGTATGCCAAAATCATCTTCAGCCTTTTTATAGCTTAAACATGTTTCTAATGGTCCATTGTGTGTGTGTGTGTGTGTGTGTGTGTGTGTGTGTGTGTGTGTGTGTGTGTGTGTGTGTGTGTGTGTGTGTGTGTGTGTGTTAATTTAATTGACAAAATATTTTCAGGTTTTTTTTTCATGACAAATACATTTTTGCGGACTAAAACGAAATGTGAATTTTTTATATTTCTTTATAGTTTCAAGTAGGTGTAGTTAACATTTCCTTTGCACTAATTATTGCATCAGAAGAAAAATACATACATCTATTGACCAAAACTTTACTAAAGTTAAAACAACTTGGATGACTAAATTTTGACTAAAACTAAATAAAAATTTCTTGCCAAAATTAACTGGAGAGAGAGAGAGAGAGAGAGAGAGAGAGAGAGAGAGAGAGAGAGAGAGAGAGAGAGAGAGCATGAGCTGAGATGTGAGTCCATTGCCAGAGCTCTGAGGTCTGTCTTCACCTGGCTGCAGTGTCTCCAACACACCTCCTACTCTCCACTGTCTGGTCTCTGAAGGTGATTTAGAGTTTGAGTAAAGAACTACAAGCCATTTTCTGACTGGACAAACTGTTTCTCATCTGGAGTCAGTGGAAGATGGGAGAGATGTCTGCAGGAATGTTTACATCACTCGGTCTCTTTCTCCTTCCTCTCACGTCCCACTGGTCCTGTTCTCCTCATGTCTCTCACACATCTCAGTTTCATTCTGTTTCTCCTATTTATTGTGTCCTCCTTTGACTCTGCTCTTCTTCTCACTTCAGCCATCTCTCCTTACCCACACATCATTTATGGTCACCTCATTTTTTGTCTGAACACTTTCCCCTGTTCCTATATCCTCTTGGTCCAAGTGGGAGCTCTCCTCCTCCTCCTCCTCACCTACTAGCATTTGTTTTATCTGTCATCATCTCCTTCCACTATAAGTCAGCACACTCAGGGTCCAAAAGAACAGGGAAAGTCAATTATGCACTCAAGGACATAACAGATCTGTAAAACAGATAAACACACACACCCTTCCAGCCTCTATCAGTACCTGATTAGTAAATCCAACAGTGCCAACACAAACCTTTCATCCTGACTCAAACCACTGGTGGTTTCTGAAGTCACAGAGTAAAAAAGGCTTGACATGAACGAGGAATTAGCAACTGCATTCAGATGAGGACAGAAGTGTCATTCCAACAGTTGCATTAGCAGCAGACATGTAAATGTAAGCTTACTGGATAGAAGAGCAGGTCTTGACGGGTCCTACTTCAGTGGATCCAGGTGAGTGGTCCTACCTTCAGCAGCCAGCAGCAGAGAGGCTCAGATCCTGAATGCAACACAGCATTTGTTCTACTATTGTCTCCCAGCCAGCTGCTCTCTCTGTCTGCCTCCCACCTCCTCCCTCTGCCTCTCCTCTGTCCCACAGTCACGCTTCCTCATTCTGCCTTCAACAGCGAAGCCAACAGGAGGAGGGAGCCGCCTGGATCCTCTGCCGTCACATGTGGATCATGACACAGAAATCGTATATCACACACCCTTTGTCTCTCCTGTTTCACTTGCAAACACAGCAGCTGACACTCAAACACGCTCCACAGCAGCAAATGGGAATTCCAGGTCTGAACAGTGCTGGTGTACGGGGTCAGAGTTATGAAACTGTTTATTTAACAGGACTAATAATGCAGTTAATCAACAATCTAAAACTGTGTTTTGAGCCTCTAAAAAGCATAAAAAACATTCTTTCGACTTTCATCTGTCCCAGGAGCCCTGATACAGGTCATTCTAACCTCTCTATTGGTGCTTATACACTAGCATCGGTCCAGTCCCTATTGGCACCGGAATTTGGTTTCACACACAGGTCAGATTTGCGTTTTCTGTGCTGAGAAGACTCTTTTTCTCAAACATTCTCCCCAGCAGTCAGACTGAGACCGAGGCGACAATACGGACTGATTGGCTGGCTGAAATTACGCCTACACAGTAAAAACAGTTGGGTTATTAGACCAACCCAACTGCTGGGTTGGGGCTAAAAATCATCTGGTTGGGTCAGTTTAACCCACGATTGGGTCAAACAATATGACCCAGCATATTGGGTTAAAATTTGCGGTAAAAATGTAATGTCTTTTTCTTCAGTGAACCAGCTTTGCCATTTTAATTTGAGGAATGACAAGACCTTTAATTGACCATCACACCAAAAAGGAGTAAGAAGAAGGTAAGATGTTTATTGTTTATTTGGATCCCCATTAGCTTCCACAGCAGTGGTCGCTAGTCTTCCTGGAGTCCACAGTATTAAAATACAATAATGCTATCAACAGTGCATGTAAATAAAACAAACATACTTAGTCTAAATACCTATGAAAATTCATAGCTGCAAAAACCGCCCACTGCTGGCCGCAAGATGAACCCCAACAGGCACTCCAGTGTGGGATATATCCGACCACTTACCCAACAATAAGTAAAAACAAGCGAAAATACATTTTTTTAAAACAATAAAATTTGTTTTATGGTCCTCTTGAAAATGTTATGATTTTGGATGTCTCTGATACAACATGGGAGTGAATTCCACTCAATAGCTCCTCTATACAGAATAGTTTTTTGCATAAAATTACTTCTGGGTCTTTGCACCATGACCATATTGTTACTTACTTGCCGTGTTTTATGCTCATGACAATATCCACTGAGTAATAGTCTTTCTTTAAAATAGTGTGTGTTGTTAATCATGACCTTTTGCATAAACAGCAGAAGGCTGTACTTTAGTTTTGCCTCCATAGTTAACCAAGACAGTTTGAGATGCATCTCGTCCACAATGGTACGAAAAGGACAGTGTAAAACTACCCTAGATGCTCTGTTCTGAGCTATTTGAAGTTTCTTTAGATGTTTCTGGGCTGAGGCTGCGCAGTGGCGCAGTGGTTAGAGCTGTTGCCTTGTAGCAAGAAGGTCCTAGGTTCACTTCCTGGCCTGGGATCTTTCTGCATGGAGTTTGCATGTTCTCCCTGTGCATGCATGGGTTCTCTCCGGGTACTCCGGCTTCCTCCCACAGTCCAAAAACATGACTGTTAGGTTGATTGGTCTGTCTAAATTGTCCTTAGGTGTGAGTGTGTGTGTGCATGATTGTTTCTCCTGTGTGTCTCTGTGTTGCCCTGCGATGGACTGGCTCTCTGTCCAGGTTGTACCCCGCCTGATTGCCCGTTGACCGCTGGAGATAGGCACCAGCCCTACTGGACATCTCCTTTCCATAGGCTCCAATAAGGGAAGAGAGGTGGAGCTGAGGGTGGGGCTGTAAGGCTGGGATAAACTGACGACACCCGGTCGAACTAGCTACAAGCTAACCTGAAGCTAACCCTGGCTAACCCAAAGCTAATTTGGAGGTGGGAGCTAAGCTAACGGAGGTAGCAACCTAGCTACAACCGGAGTTAACTGTGCACAACACCAGAGCTTCTGAGTCAGAGATACACTGGGCTGACCGCTGGGTAAAACCGGGTGGAACACAGAGTTCTCCGAGACCTCCACAAGCCGGCAGCCGCACAGCAGACAAGCGCCGCTGCGATCTGAGATGCGCAGAGCTGCCGCTGGGGAGAACCGGGTGGAAAGGTTTCCATCCCAGAGCTCCACAAGTCGTCAGCCCGCGCATCAAACAGAAGCCGCGATCAGACAGAGATGCGCCGAGCTGCGAGGAGGGGAGAACCGGGTGGAAAACATCGGTCTCCCGAGAGCTCCACAAGCCGATAGTCGGAACCCAGCTCCACCAACATGTTATATTTCAACCCATTTTCTAAAGTGCAGCATTATATTAAATGCACTGGGTTTTACCCTATTACATTTAAATTTCATGGTTAAACAGTACATGTTAAAATCTAAGCTCAGCTCGACAGTGTCCTAAAATACATAAATATAATTTTACTTACCGAAAAAAATGAAGTGGAGACTCCTTGGACGCTCTATTAGTGAAATTAATGCCACAGCAAGTCATTTTGTCCAACAGTTGCACAAAAAATATCCAAACAAGAATACACAAACACAGAGACTCAAAATCCCGGAACAGTTTCTAGGCCAGACCGAGGCTCTACTGAGGCCTTTCCACGGAGCTAGCTCTGTGGTCACGTGGGTCTGATGCTCATTAATTATACAGAATTTTAGGCTTTTAATACACTTAAACAGAAGAGTGAGAAAAAATTCAGCCCCCTCAGAGTTGTCATGAGTGTAAACTACATAAATTAAACAAAAAAAAAAAAAACATGTTTCGGTACCAGGCTGTAAACATGTTTATTTCTGCTGTGAAATTGGTATTTTTAACATTGGAGTCAATGAGGATTTGCTCGCTTCTGACACCAGCGCCCAGCGGATGAGGGTGGAACTGCAATTTATTTCATTTCCGGGTTTGCCTCAATTTTAGAGCTGCATTGTGGGGGCTTGAGGGCCACATTTCAGAAGTATAGGTAAGTTAAATGTTTACACTGCCATGTTTGCAAATTTCTGTAAGAAATGTAATTCAGCAAACAAAGTTGGCAGTATTGTTAATCTCTTTATTTTTCACTCTAAGGCACACAACAAGCATGGAATTCTCTGAAGTTGTAGCTGGCACTTCAACAACAGGCTCTGTTCACATCACACATTTTGTGACCTCCACACCAGTGAAGCGCCAACATTTGTCGGCTATACCAGAAGAACAGATCACACCTATAAAGAGACCTCGTTTGGATGAGACCACAGACGCTGACGACACTTTAGAAGGCAGTAGTTCAATGAACATCCCAAGCCCACAAGATAAAACATATGACCCTCTGGCATCAATAAGTGCTTTAACGGATGTCACTGAACACACGTACGCTATCCAATACCAGCATTTATTTATATTCTTTCAGATACATTCACAAATTATTCATTAATTATTTGTTTTATATTCACTCTAGAAAGGACATATCAGTTCCAGCATACAGTATGAATACCTATTTAGTATATGAGAAATGCCTTTTGGAACTGTTTGAGAAATGCCCCCCTGTGTGTCAACGAGCAACAAGGGTGCAGACCAGAAGAATTGGCACTTTTCTGACTGTCGAGCAGTGATGTCTCCACTGTGATTATCTTAGAAAATGGAATAGTCAGCCATTACATGGAGGTACTCCAGTGGGGAATCTTCACCTTTCTGTTGCTGTTGATTCAAACGGTGGATCATTCTTCAAATTGGAAAAAGTAATGAATAACTAACTTCACCACAATATAAACTTCCAAAATATGGTATATATTTAGACATAATGTTTTGTGTTTCCTTAGATTTTCCAGGCAATGAAACTTCAAATGTTCCACCACTTCACATTTTGACGGCATGCAAGACTGTATATTGAGCCAGCTATTGTACATATGTGGAAGTCAGCCCAGGATGGCATGATGGAGGAGCTAAAACAACAACCTGCCATACTTGGTGGTGGCATGAGGGCTGACTCTCCAGAAATAATTATCCTTCATTTGATTTTGCTGCAACAATAAAATTTGATCTAATTCGTTACATTCACATTGTGCTTCTAAAAGGTCACTCGGCGGAGTATGGCAGTTATACCATGATGGACCTGAGGAGCCAGAAAATAGTGGATTTGCAACTTGTTCAGGTTTGTGCAGTGATGAGAAATATTTCAAGAAGTTATTATCTGCTAGAGATCCACAAAATAATTTGTAATTCCTATTGCAATTAATTAATTATGTTTATTTTGCACAAGCAGAGCAATGAAGTTGGTGGAAGTTACCACATGGAGCTTGAGGGTCTGAAACGCAGTCTGGGTGTCTTGAATGAACACAATATACCTTTGGACTGTGTTGTTACTGACCGCCATCCTCAAGTCCAGAAGTACCTGAGACAAGTGGGCAGGATCACCCACTACTACGATGTGTGGCATATCCAGAAAGGCATTTTTGTCTGTATTTTGGTTGACTTCAGGGGTGGCGTTAGGCCCGGCTACTTGGGCTGAAGCCCCGGATGTTTTATGAAAAGCCCCAGATCTAAATCGTGAAAGTAGCATGCAGTACCAAAGTCCAACAGAGAGGGAGCAGCTGGCAGTAGTTTGTATACAGCCTGCCTGCGCCTCCACCACTGAAGAAGAAGCCCTTCAGCAGCCGGCTTCTTCTACACTCTCTGCCTGAAACGCATAAGTGAAGATGGACATAAGGACGTTTTTTAGACAAAAAGTACAACGACAGAACCCCAGCTTTGATGAGACTGGTGTTGACTCAGGTTTGTGAGTCTTATTTGAAAATATTTGTTGTGCTGCTGGTTTGCCTAAAGTTAGCTTACTATCAGGTAAAGTTGTTGGAGAAAGAAAGGGAATATTTACTATCATCTCACACTAAACACTAACAGGAACAATATTCTGCCCTCAATATGCTTAATATGTAGCTTCAGATTAAAAATTATGTGGTACAAGACAAATATATGTGATGTTGACTAGTGCGTGTCACGTGTGTGTGTGTGTGTGTGTGTTAAGCCCCGGATCTGGTGGGAAAAGTAAAAATAGGGATTAAAATTTTTCAGGAAAGGTAAAAAGAACAAAAGAGTAATCAGTGGATCCTGGGAAAGGCAGATATGTTAGAAGAAGAGCAGTTAGTGTGTAATATTCAACACAAGGTCACATCAAAGCTAGTCTGAACAGGTGACTTTGCAGATGCTTTTTAAAGGAGACAACTGAGTCCACTGATCTCAGGCTCAGGGGGAGAGAGGTCCAGAGTCTGGGGGCCACAGCAGCAAATGATCTGTCACCTTTGGTCTTTAGCCTGGTGCTGCACAACCAGTAGGCTTTGGTCACTGGAGCTCAGGGACCTGCTGGGCGTGTAGGGACTGAGATCACCAATGTAAGATGGTGCTTGTCCATGTAAGGCCCTATGGACTAGAACCAGGATCTTCAGATGAACCCGGCAGTTAACCGGCAGCCAGTGAAGCTGTAAGAGAAGCGGGGTAATGTGGGTGTGTTTTCCTAATTTGGTCAGAAGTGTAGCGTGATGGAACTGACTACTTTTATGCAAGCACAGGCATTCTGAACCACCTGTAGATGATTCAGGGAGATGTTGCTCAGACACGTGAAAAGAGAGTTACAGTAGTCTAAGCGTGAGGAGATGAAGGTGTGGATAACTGTCTCAAGTTCAGAGCGGGAAAGAATGGGACTCAGCTTAGCAATGTTCCTGAGATGGAAGAAGGATGAGCCAACAAGAGAACTGACATGAGAATCCAGGGTGAGAGCTGGGTCAAAGGTCACACCAAGATTCCTGACAGAGGGTTTTGTGTGAGAAGGAAGCTGACCAAGGGAGTCTCTGACTTTGGGAACCAGCTTGTCTGGGGCACAGATGAGGATCTCAGTCTTATCTTCATTCAGCTGTAGAAAGCTCCCAGCCAGACAGGTTTTGATAAGAGTCTAAGCAGGTGTGTAACAGCTGCAGCTTAGACATCTCATGGGGCTTAAAGGAGATGTACAGTTGGATGTCATCTGCATAAAGACTGTAGGAGATTCATTAAAAAAAGTCATTTGATGGAGAGGGAGCATATAAAGGAGGGACAGTAGGAGCCCCAGCACAGAACCTTGTGGGACACCATGGGTAAGGGAGGTAGAGGAGGACTGAAACTTGGAGATGGCCACAGAGATGGAACGCTCAGAAAGATAAGAGGAGAACAACTCCAGAGCAGATCCTTATAGGCCTACCCAGTCTCTCAGCCTATCCAGTAGCAGGTGAACGGTCAACGGTGTCAAAGGCTGCAGTCAGGTCCAGCAGGACCAGAACAGAACAGTCCCCTGCATCACTGTGAGTCAGAAGGTCATTAGAGACCCTAAGAAGAGCTGTTTCAGTAGAATGAGCTCTAAAAAACCTGACTGGAAGCAATCATAGAGCGAAAGTGGGCCATCCCTTTATTAACTCCACACTAATCACACATTGTTGTCACCTGTGGACACACATTCTAACATCAGCATATGTACCCACAGGAAACCTATTATTATTAAAAACGCTAAAACATATGGCCTGTATCAGAGCTACATGTGAGAAGTTTTCAGGGCAAAAAACCGCATCAAAATCAGTTGAGAATTCAAGGAGTTATGGTTGATTTAACTTGCTGACACTCCTCGGTCGGGGGGGGGGGCTTGACCGGTCCAAGATGGCGGCGCCATCACTCGTCAGTACCCATAGGCAGTAGCGGTAGCGGTCACGCGGGGTCTATCTATGTCTGTACCTGTCATAATTCTGCACACTTGTGTACCGTTCTACACAGTCGAAGTTTACAGCGCACTTTCTCCAAGTGAACTTAGCTGAAGAGCGCAGTGCGAGTGATGGGATGATTGGGAATTTTTGAAACTTGCGCTGACGACGGAAGCCGCGCAGCGACAGACTTGCCCACTCAAAGATGGCGGACTACAACAAGGGTAAGAAACTGGTTTGTTCCGTCACGACCACAAGATGTATGAGATCAGACATGAGGCGTGTTTGATCACCTGAGTCGGAAAGTCGTGAATCTTACGCTCTCTGTCCGCTTAGCCGTTAGCTCCTGTCGCTAGTTGTTACGTTGGCCCGATAACTTTACAGAGGTCACAAAACAGCCGCAAACTAAGCTGCGCCTGCGTAGTTCTTCTACCTGTAAGGTCAGGTGTAAACAGTTGATGAGTGAACTAACCGTCTTCACTCGGTAACACCAGCTTGTCCCGAAATGCGCAACATTGTCGAAAATCCCGCAAACTGCGGAGGATACCATTAGCTGTTGTATCAGCGTGGACACGTCCGGGTTTCTACTGAAAAAGTTTCGTTTTTCACTAGAAAATACTCATTTACGTTTGTGATACCAATGCTTTACTGAGTAATTCTGCATCATTGTTGTGTTGTTTTGGTTAAAAAAGCAGCAGTGTGGCCTTTTAAAGATGTGTTATTACTTCGAATAACACATGTTATAAACTCATTTATCTGCCCATAAACCATCATTTTATCAACAAGCTGCCTCCAATCACATGGCCTTCCCACAACAGCGTTGCACATCTCAGCAGACATGCTTTTTACCTCTGTTTGTACAACACATGCTAACTGTTGATGTCCCCCCAGAGCTGGGAGAGGAGATTTACGACAAAGTGGTGGATCTGACCCAATACGCCAAGCAGCAGCGATGGTGGAGCCGAGTTTTCGGTAAAAACTCCGGGCCTGTAGCAGAGAAGTACTCCGTGGCCTCGCAGATCGCCATCGGCGGAGTGAGCGGATGGTAAACACCAGATCTGATGTAGTCTAATCCAAACCACTGTCAGAGCTCTGCCTCTGTTATCGTCACACATGTTCAGTCAGGCTGCTCCCAACTATGGTTGGCCGATGGTCGAATTTTTCGACCATCAGCCATAGGCTGAGCCGTTCTGGTTGTTCTTACAAGAGGTGATTTATTTGTTTGTTTGTTTGTTTGCTCTTGACAGGGTTCCCACAGGGTCTTAAAAAGGCTAAAAAGGTCTAAATTTCATAAATTAGAATTAAATGCCTTAAAAATACCTGTAATTTCATCCAGACGTCTTAAAATTTATTAGGCAAGACAGCTTAGAGCACATTTCAAACACGAGCAATTCAATGTGCTTTACATAGCATTAAATGGCACAACAACAAACACGAGAACACACGTTAAAATATATACACATAAAATTATAATTTAGAGCTAAAAGGAAAAGACAGAATTTTGGTTGAGCAGTTCCATCACGGACTACAGTGGAGATGATGCATGATAAATAATTCATGTAAAGGCAGATGAGTACATGAGGGTTTTACTTTTGTTTTAAACTACACTAGGGTTGGAGCAGATCTGAGGTCATGGGGAAGCTGATTCCATATGTGAGCAGCAGAGTAACTAAATGCATCTCCACCGTGTTTGGTTCTGACCCGAGGTTCTACCAGCTGATAGTTACCTAAGGATCTCAGAGCCCTGTTGGGTGTTTATACAGGAATGAGATTGGACGTGTATTTTGGTCCCATGCCATTGAGTGATTTATAAACTAGTAGGATCATTTTGAAATCCATTCTGTAGTTTACTGTTAACCAGTGTAGAGATCTAAGAACAGGAGTGATGTGCTCCGTTCTCCTAGTTCTTGTTAAGACTCTAGCAGCAGCATTCTGAACAAGCTGCAGTTGCTTCACAGCTTTTGGGAAGACCAGTTAGGAGACCATTGCAGTAGTCCAGCCGACTAGAAATAGAAGCATGAATGAGTTTCTCTAAGTCTGGTCTGGACATGAGTAGGGTTGGGCATCGCTTGATTTTGAACAATTCCAATTCCTCGTTTCGATTCCGGTTCCTATCGATTCCCAATTCCGATTCTTTGAAGACATGTTTTACATGAGCCAGCTAACCACAGGTCCTACTTGATGAAATTATCTTAACTTCAACATGAATTTTAACCCTATGAACAACAACATCACCTTCATTTAGACAAAAACATATTTTGGAGAAAAAAACAAAAAGACTTGCAGCACAACCAGTGTGTTTGTTTCTGACCACAACCAAAGTCTGGAAGAAGCCTCTGGGATGAGAGGCTAAATGTCTCCAACATATCCAGAAACGTCCAGCTGTTTTCAGCTAAAACTCTCAGGATGATCATGTTCAGGATGACTGAGAACTACACCTCCATGCTGCAGCAGCATTCAGTCAGAACAGGAAGTGAAACTTAAATGTAGCTGCTGTCAGTAACAATCTAACATATTTTAAACATTAAAACTCAACAGAAATAGTTCAGAAAGGAAATTAAAAAATGTTATTAATTATTATTATAGTTATTTAATGTCGCAGAAGCTTATGTGGTCCACCACAGAGAAGCTGCTCTAGCTCCGTGTGTTTTTTTTTTTTTTTTTTTTTGCAGTGAGACACACTCACCTCACAACGTCCAGAGTTTGTTCTTTAAAGCTTCTATTAAATCCACCGTGTTGATGTATTTAACAAGTTTCCTCTACGCTGCAGGAGTTAAAGTTTACGTCACGGAGTAAAAGTTCGGCAGACGTGTTTGTTTGTATCTGGGTGGGGGGAGGGGAGACTCGTGCTGCACACAGACAGCTGGTGTGATCAGCTCTGGAAAGCATTGATCACAATTTGCAGATCATGTTTACGGAGATCGGCCGCGGATTCCTCAAAGTCATTAAGGTTAGATCTAGCATTTCTCCTTCAGCCTTATCGCTGCCTCTCCCGACTCCAACCAGGCCCATCATCCTAGATAGCTTTGCTCCTGTTTCTTTGCCTGAGTTAACCAAACTAGTTAACTCTATGAAGACCTCTGCATGCCCCCTCAACATCATACCCTAATCTTTGTTTAAAAGTGCTTTTCAGTCCATCGGTCCCAGCGTGCTCTCTATAATTAATGCTTCTCTGGTTTCTGGTCAGGTCCCTGCTTACTTTAAGAACGCTGTAATCCACCCGCTTCTTAAAAAACCGAGTCTTGACCCCTCTCTCCATAGCAGCTTCAGACCCATCTCTAAACTTCCATTCATCTCCAAGATCTTGGAAAAGGTTGTGGCTAAACAACTCACAGCTGCTCTTGATGAACATAACATCTATGATAGCTTCCAGTCAGGTTTTCGTAGAGCTCATTCTACTGAAACAGCTCTTCTTAGGGTCTCTAATGACCTTCTGAATCACAGTGTTGCAGGGGACTGTTCTGTTCTGGTCCTGCTGGACCTGACTGCAGCCTTTGACACTGTTGACCATCACCTGCTACTGGAGAGGCTCAGAGACTGGGTAGGCCTATCAGGATCTGCTCTGGAGTGGTTCCCCTCTTATCTCTCTGAGCGCTCCTTTTCTGTGGCCATCTCCAAGTTTAGGTCCTCCACCACCTCCCTTACCCTTGGTGTCCCACAAGGTTCTGTGCTGGGGCTCCTACTGTTCCTCCTTTATATGCTCCCTCTCCATCAAATGACTTTTTTTTAATGAGTCTCCTACCATCTTTATGCAGATGACATCCAAATGTACATCTCCTTTAAGCCCCATGAGATGTCTAAGCTGCAGCTGTTACACACCTGCTTAGACTCTATCAAAACTTGGATGGCTGGGAGCTTTCTACAGCTGAATGAATATAAGACTGAGATCCTCATCTGTGCCCCACACAAGCCTTTTCTCAAAGTCAGAGACTCTCTTTGTCAGCTTGCTTCCCACACCAAACCCTCCGTCAGGAATCTTGGTGTGATCTTTGACCCAGCTCTCACCCTGGATTCTCATGTCAGTGCTCTTGTTGGCTCTTCCTTCTTCCATCTCAAGAACGTTGCTAAGCTGAGTCCCATTCTGTCCTGCTCTGAACTTGAGACAGTTATCCACTCCTTCATCTCCTCACGCTTAATCTGGGCGAACACTGTGCGACTTTCTCACTTGTAGCACTCAGTTTCAGCTCAAATTGTACAACTTCCTCGCAGGGCAGATCTCACGAGTCGTGCTCACACTGTACGACCCAGTTCTCAGATGCGACCTGACTGCTCACACTGTACGTCTGGTAGCAACACATCGGACCTAAAAATATGCTAAAAATAGCAGTTTTTACACAACACGTCTTGTCTTGTTTTGCCTGTTGTCCTTTGGGAGTGCTGCAGGAGGACACACAGGGATTTATGGAGGTTGGATGAGGAAAACGAAATAAAGAAAGTAAATCTGTGTTTTGTGATCAGTTTAATTTGACATGAACACGACAAACACACTTTCTTGACAATCCTTGTCACTGTGTGTAAAAAAAAATGTTTGGAAATAAACACGAACAACGTTATAGGGAAATAGCGGGTGAGCGGTGTTGATGCATGATTGCGCTTGCGCCGTGAGCGGTTCTGGTACTTTTTGGGTTGCAGCCGCTCGCTGTGCCGCTTCAACCCTCACGAGGAACGAGCAAAATATCAAACACTCCAGAAGTCCGTGTGAGCTCACGATTGCTGATCGGTAGCTGGTCACGTGGTGTTAATCTCCTCTCGTAACCTCCTGTATACTACATGATACTCAGCGCAAAACTCGCCCCGATCTTGTGTATTCTTGCACAAGTGGAAAATTGGCTCGAAAAAGTCGCACAGTGCGGTAAACCCCTGTAAAAAAAGTTGACAATAATAATAATCGTCTTGTTTTTAAAAAAACTATAATATCTCGGTGGATTACCGTGGCTGCGGTGTAGGCGCGGTGACCCTTACCAGCCACCGTATCATCTGCTGAAGTTGCCGACGGCACATGCGCACTTTGATGTTTACAACCAAAACTTTCTTGAAGCTAAAGCTGAAATAATGGCCAAAGGAGGAGATGGCAGTGTGCAGGACATTTATTATCCCTCAAAGAAGACAAAGTGGGAAGTACGGAAATTTTTTGGATATTTGAAGAATGCCAAGGGACAGTTGATAGAAGACGGCTATCCTGTTTGCAGCACGTGCAGAAAAAGTGTCTGTGAAAGGCAGCAACGCTTCAAATCTCATGACACATCTGCGTGACCATCACCCACAACTCTACAGTCAATGCAAGGCAAGCTAACGTTAGCGTTTTAGCTAAAATGCGTGATCCGAGGATTTGGGTTGAGGGAGAATGTAACGAGTCGCCATATAAAGCAGCCGCAGCGCCGCTACCTGCATATAAACCGTGTAGCTGACACCCCCATGTTGAAATGACGCTATGCATTATGGGGCTCCCAGGGTCAGATAAGAGTTGGTCTCTCTCCGAGAATAATTATAAATTTAACAATGATTATTGCCTGATGACATTTTCCCAAATCTGCAAAGCTCACTGGAAGGACACAAACCGAGGACAATATTTTCCTGATATAGGGTTTATTACTCAAGTAAGGGTAAAAAAGTATCTGATTAGAAGGCTACTTGAGAACTCAGTATCATCTGATCTAATATTTTTTAAATGATGACATCAATTAGACAAAAAATAAGAAGTTATGGGCAAATATTGGTATTTTAAAGACTAAAGGGGGAAAATGTAAACAAATAAACAACATAATTACAAAATAACAAATTGTAGGCAAAATTTAGACACAAACTGAGGACAATATTTTCCTGATATACAGGGTTTATTTAGTTTCCTGAAAATTTAACATGTTTAAAAAAAATACCGCGATAATACCGAAAACCGTGATAATTTTGGTCCCAATAACCGTGAGGTTAATTTTTCACATTGTGACAACCCTACTGTAACTCTCTTTTCACGTGTCTGAGCAGAACCTCCCTGAACCGTCTACAGGTGGTTCAGAATGCCTGTGCTCGGCTTCTGACCAAGTCCTCCAAACACACCCACATCACCCCGCTTCTCCTCCAGCTTCACTGGCTGCCAGTCAACTTCAGGGTTCATTTCTAGATCCTGGTTCTGGTCTATAGGGCCTTACATGGACAAGCACCATCTTACATTGGTGATCTTCTTAGTCCCTACACCCCCAGCAGGTCCCTGAGGTCCAGTGATCAAAGCCTACTGGTTGTGCAGCACCAGGCTAAAGACCAAACGTGACAGATCATTTGCTGCTGTGGCCCCCAGACTCTGGAACTCTCTCCCCCTGAGCCTGAGATCAGTGGACTCAGTGGTCTCCTTTAAAAAGCAGCTGAAGACTCACCTGTTCAAGCTGGCTTTTGGATGACCTTCACCACTCTCTCTTTGTTCTGTTCTCCCCACCTATTCCACCTTCCTCAGGATCCACTGATTTCCCTCTTTCCTGTTCACTCTCTCTCTTTCTTAACATTTTTTAATCACAATTGTCTATTTTTTGCTCATTTTAAATATATTTTTATCCATCCATTTTCTGAACCCACTTGTCCACGTGGGGGTGGGGGGCTGGTGCCTGTCTCCAGCGGTCAATGGGCAGTCAGGCGAGGTACACCTTGGACAGAGAGCCAGTCCATCGCAGGGCAACACAGAGACGCACAGGACAAACGATCATGCACACACACACCTAAGGACAATTTAGACAGACCAATCAACCTAACAGTCATGGTTTTTGGACTGTGGGAGGAAGCCAGAGTAGCCGAAGAGAACCCATGCATGCACAGGGAGAACATGCAAACTCCTTGCAGAAAGATCCCAGGCCGGGAAGCGAACCGAGGACCTTCTTGCTGCAAGGCAACAGCTCTAACTACTGTGCAGCCCAATATATTTTTAACCATTTTCTAAATTCTTTTTTATATTTTTACATTTTTTGTTTTTGTGAAGCGCCTCATGATTTTTATCTTGAGAGGCGCTATAGAAAAGATATTTTCTTCTTCTTCTTCCAGTCGGCATGCTAGGAATCAAAATTAGGAATCGAAATAAAAAACTTTGAACGATTCCGGGAAAAACTAACAGTTGCAACCGGTTCCAATCGATGCTCGATGCCCAACCCTAGACATGAGACCTCTGACTCTTGATACTTGATGATTTAGTTATAGCCTTTTTACATCTTTGGTGTGTTCTTGCTGTGTTGAGTTTCAAATTCCATCTTTCAGTTAATTTTAAAACACAGAAAATTTTTATTTACCTGCAACGTTTCGTTTGCGGCTGCAAACATCAACAGGCTGTGTTTTAAAAAGAACTGAAAAATGGAATTAGTTAAAGCCTTAATATGTCCAGAGAAGTTCAGGTTGGAGTCAGTGATAACACCAAGATTTCTAACCTGGTTCTTTGTCTTTATTTCCCTGGAGTTCAGCTGGGCAATAACATCTATTCTATCCTTCTTGTTGCCAAAGACAACAACTTCAGTCTTGTCTTTGTTTAGCTGAAGGACGTTTGAGTGCATCCAGTCGTTTACTTGTTCTAGGCACTGACAGAGTGAATCCAGGGGACGACAGTTACTAGTTGATAGGGCTAGGTAGATCTGGGTGTCATCAGCATAGCTATGATAGGCAATGTTGTTATTAAGTAATACCTGACCCAGGGGGAACATATAGAGATTAAAGAGTAGTGTTTTTAGAATTGAGCCATGGGGGACCCCACATGTCATGGTGATCTGCTTTGATTGGTAGTCCCTAATAGAGACAACATAGCCCCTGTCTTTGAGCTGAAGAAGAAGAAAGAAGAAAGTATCGTTTCTATAGCGCCTCTCAAGATAAAAATCACGAGACGCTTAAGCTCAGGCAAAGAAACAGGAGCAAAGCTATCTAGGATGATGGGCCTGGTTGGAGTTGGGAGAGGCAGCGATAAGGCTGAAGGAGAGATGCTAGATCTAACCTTATTGACTTTGTCCACAAAGAAAGACAGAAAGTTCTCACAGTTTGTAACAGAGTGGATGGAGGCTGTAGGAGAGGCAGGAGAGACGATGCTGCTGATGGTGTTAAACAGCACCTTGGGGTTCCCTTTGCTCTGGGACACCAGGTTGGAGAAATAGGAACTCCTCGCGTCTCTGACTGCAGAGTTAAAGGATGTCAGAAGATCCTTTTGGTGCAGCAGATGGACGTGGAGATGGGTTTTCTTCCACAAGTGCTCAAATTTTCTGCATTGGTGCTTTAGGCTGCGAAGGCTGTCATTAAACCAGGGAGTAGGGTTCACTGCAAGAACTGATCTGGTTGTGACAGGACAGATGTTGTCCAGAATGGAGAGGCAGTGCTCGTTGAACTGAGAAGTTAAGGAATCTGGGTCATTATCAAAAGAACAGGGTGGATCAAAAGCAGCAAGAAAATTGCTAGCTGTGCTCTCATTAAGAAAACGAGAACTAACCACACGGCGAGCAGGAGGTTGGGACGCAGAAACTGACAAGATAAAGAAAATGCAATGGTGATCTGAAATATAAACGTCCTCAGGACAAACACTGTCAGAATTTAGACTCAGGGTAAAAACAAGGTCTACAGTGTGCCCCCTGGTGTGTGTGGGTGCGCAGGTCGGGACAGTCGTTTGGCTCCGGGCCAGTGCGCCACTCAGCTAAACAAACAGGATGGTACGTCCTCGGTGCGTCTTGGGCGATCGCGAACGAACGGAAGGACAAAAGAGTCTGGCGATCATAGGAGATGGTAGCAGGGGCACTACTGAAGAGGATCGCAGACAGGAGCAAGGTGGAAAAGAGGAGTTTAGTGGTGAAAAGTTTGAAAAAGTGGCCGGTGACTGCGGCTAAGCCAAGCACAGGCGCCATCTTGTTACTGACCGGAGAACATCCCCAACTAAGATGGGACTGGAACCAGCCTAGTACTGTGCCTGATAGTCCCACCCAGTTTGTGAGTATGTCCAGAAGGATGTTGTGGTCCACAACATCAAAAGCTGCACTGAGGTCATGCGTCATCAGGACAGATGCTTTACTTGATTCCGTGTTGAGACGAAAGCGTTTAATACCTTGATCAGTGCAGTCTCTGTGCTGTGGTGTTGTCTAAAGCCTGACTGAAGACTGTCCATGATGTTATTTGACTCTAAATTGTTGTTCATATGATCATTACCGCCTCTTCAATGATTTTTTCACCAGAGAGAGATTAGAGATCGGTCGGTAGTTGTTCAACACTGAGGGATCTAGTTTCCTCTACTTTAGAAAAGTGTCACAGCAGCAGTTTTCAGTGGTTTAGGAAACAGACCTGATGTTAAAGAGCAGTTAACAATGTCCAGTATGTCAGCTTTCAGGCAACTAAAAACATTTTAAAGGTTGTAGTCAGGCTGTCCAGACAGCAGGTAGAGGAATGTGGAGTCTTTACTATGTCATTCAGTGTTTTAGTACTGATCAGGCTGAAAGTTGGCATTCTGGCCAGGTTTATGTTTATGTTTATGTATTTAGCAGACGCTTTTGTCCAAAGCGACTTACAAGTGATAATCAGCATTTTGCCCTTGAGGCTAACAACAACAATAACAACAACAATCATTGACGTCAGTCATGGAGAGGAGGGAACAAGGAGTGGACAGTAGAGAGGGGGGGACGGGTGCAGGGAGGGTGCTAGTTTAGAAGATGCTCTCTGAAGAGCAGAGTCTTCAGGAGTTTCTTGAAAATTGAAAAGGAAGCCGCAGTTCTGGTAGTGCTTGGAAGGTCATTCCACATTTGTGGAACGATGCATGAGAAGAGTCTGGATTGTCCTGAGCGAGGTGTAGGTACTGCTAGCCGACGATCCTGTGATGACTGGAGCGGCCGGGCCGAGACGTAAGCCTTTGCAAGAGGATTCAGGTAGATGGGAGCCATACCATCTCGTACTTTGTATGCTAGTGTTAGCAATTTGAATTTTATGCGTGCTGCTAGCGGTAGCCAGTGGAGCTCAATGAACAGAGGGGTGACGTGTGCTCTTTTAGGCTGATTGAAGACCAGACGCGCCGCTGCGTTCTGGACCATTTGAAGAGGTCTCACAGTACAGCCTGGACAGGTTGTTGCTGTGTGGCGGTGGCGGTGGTCTGGTTGTGTTGGTTTAGAGGAATGAATGGCTAATGTAATGTTTGTGATTTTTTTCATTGAAGAAAGATGCAAACTCATCACATCTGGTCTGAGATATGAAGTCTGGGGCTAACTGTGCTGGAAGATTAGTTAGCCTCTAGGCAGTAACACACAGAACATGGGAACTGTTAATATTATGATTGCTGACTTTTGAGAAAAAATGATCTACCTGCAATAATTCATGGTGATCAATAGTTTCTGATCATTGTTCCTGCTTCTGAGTACTTAAAGACTTTTAAGTCTGTTCTGATTGCTTGTACATGTTATATATGAGAACAGTCCTTTGTCTTTATGTCCACCTGTTTTATCAGATTTTATCTTGTATGTTTTTATCTTACCTGTTGTTCTTTGGTGTAAAGCACTATGCTGCTGCCTCTTGGCCAGATCGTTGTTGGAAATGAGAATGAGTTCTCAGTCCACGCATCTGGATGAATAAAGGTTAAATAAAAATAAATAATTTCTAAGCATTGCAATTGCTTTATTTTTCCTTTCAGGTCTGTCCGAGCTTGTCCGGACATCCTTTCAGAACGCCATCTTAACTCAGTCCTACATGACAACAGTTTAAAAAGAGCACCAACTTTCTACTTCTAGTTATTTAGACTTTCTGACCGTTTGTGATTGGTTTCAGGTGTGCAGGGTATCTATTCCAGAAGGTTGGAAAGGTTGCGGCTACAGCTGTAGGTGGAGGCCTTCTGCTGCTGCAAGTAGGTCTGCGCCATTTCTTCTCAACTTCCATGAACCAGTCCGATTTACAACATTAATCATTCACTCTCTGTCTTCCCAGATAGCCAACAACAGTGGTTACATCCAGGTGGACTGGAAGAGGGTAGAGAAGGACGTCAACAAAGCTAAGAAGCAGATACAGAAGGGAACCAACCAGGCTGCTCCAGAGTTAAACACCTTTGTTGAAAAGGTATCCTCCTATTTTATCAAGAAGAAGCTGAAATCAATCTGTAGAGATCAGGGCTGGACTGGGACAAAAATTCAGCCCGGGCATTTTGACTGGAGACCGGCCCATCACCTGTTTTTTTTTGGAAAAGACATTAAGCCTTACGCTGTTTCTGACACACACCAACGTACACTTTCTTATTGGTAGTATTTATGTATCAATCTAATAAACGTAAACCTACACCATCCTTCCTATCCTGGTATTCTAAAAAGTAGGGTTGGGGGTAACTGATTATTTTTAAAATGATTATTCTGACGATTATTTTATCGAATAGTCGACTATTCTAATGACTATTTAGATGATTAATCTAGCGATTACTTTTCTATTGCACAATTACTAAAAACCAAAAAATTCTCAAATAAATTCCTCCAAAAAATTGATAAGTTGTTACTGTAAGAGAATAAACACTACAGGCCTTCCATTTTGTATAACACTGCTTTTATTGTGTTGCGGTTGTTTATGTTCTGGTGACGTGTAGAACTTGGGAGTGCAGGCTGCTGCCTGAGAGGTGGTTGGAGACGGAGTGTCTCCATGCTGCTTTGTTTTGTTCACTTATGTGCATGAGGCAAGTGGTGTTACCACCCTTCCTGGGGAGTCACGTGTTTCTCCTATTTTAACTGTAAATCCTTCTAGCTGTTATATTTATAACAAGAAACAGATATTCGGACGGAATATTTTCACGTTTATTCGAATATGATTGTGGAACACACCCAGCATCATAATAAATGAAGTAATATTTATGCCAATTTAAGCCTTTATGGGTGACCAGGACTCTGTGTTTATGAATGTGGAAGACACCCAGCATCCTGTGATGGCACTGATAACATCAAGAGATAATAAATAAGGTAATATTTAGGTCAATTTAACCCTTTACACGTGACCAGGACACTGTAATCAATTTTTGGCAAAAGAAATGATCATTTGTTGCCATTTTTGAGGTGTTTATGAATGTGAAAGACACCCAGCATCCTGTGATGGCACTAATAACATCAAGAGATAATAAAAAAAGTAATATTTAGGTAAATGTAACCCTTTACAGGTGACCAGGACACTGTAATCAATTTTTGGCAAGGGAAATTATCTTTTCTTTTTTTTTTTTTTTTTTTTTTTTTTTTTTTTTTTTTTTTTTTTGCCATTTTTGGGGTGTTTTTGATGATACAGTAGGCAGTATGAGTACAGTAACATCAACAGATAATACATAAAACCCTTATTTGGTCAGTTTTAGCCTCCATGAAAATCTTAGCGATTCAATCACTTTTTGGCAAGTAAAATGCCATTTTAGTTGTCTACAATTAAATCATCAATAAAGAATTTAAAGATATTTTGAGGCATTTCTTATAGGTAAACGGGAGGGTGTAGTCTATTTGGCAAGTGACAATCTTAATTTTATGTGCTGAAGTGCCTTTATCTTGTTACTTTTAAATAGAGCAACGTAATGAATAGCAACCTACACAGTGTCATTGTAAAGCCAAAGCTTGATCATTTTAAATACTTTTTTTCAAGTAAAAATGTGCCCCAAACTAGTTAACTGTGGCTCCATGTCAAGTGGACTAAAGAAAGGAAGGGGAAAAAATTAAATCGCTGGAGAATTGTTTATTTCCATTTATACAACGTTTACATTCAATACAGGGTGCCATTTTACATTGTTTATTTATTTTTTTAGTATCAAGGCTGTAACATAAAGAAAGCCAGTTCTTACCACAAAGTTTGTGGCACAAACCATCTTTCAATCGCAAATATTGCAAAAAGGATTCATATATCCTCATTGTGAACGTTTAAGACAATTAGCAACACTTAAAACAACTTCCGAACTGGAAAAACTAATGTGGCAAGGTGCAGAAAGGAGTGCCCGGGCGGGATTCGAGCCCCAGACTCCCGGGTGAGAGTCATACGCTCTAACCAGTCAGCCAAAGGGACATCTTCTTGGCCAAGTAGCCAGGGCGCATGATCAATCGGGACATTGTGGATGCTCACCACACTGCCACATCTTCCTCCCTCTTTCCACAAGCACGTCCTCGTGCTCCCGCGCAGGGTGCCACAAACACTGCCACACTAATATCCGCGATAAACATCTGTTTAAAGAGCAAGTAACGTCTAAATTAACTTTTTTTTGCTGATGAACTGTATAAATGAGTGTCTAATAGTGTTTTAAATGTGTGTATTCATTATTTTAGCATTTTGGTGCATTTTCTTTAAAAATTAATTTTTCAGCCTAAAAACCACAGTAATGCGCCACCTTCAGCTTAAAACACAGAATTTGACACATTTTGAATAAATTTTAGCCAATGGCTAAAGAGTAAGATACTACGTAAACCAGTAGAGTACTACGTAGCAGCTCTTGTGCCAAAGTTATAAAGCAACGAGAGTCTCGGCCACGCCCTGTGGCGAGTTGGGAGTTGGATTTGCAAGTGAGTGTAGGACGGTTAGCGGTAGTTCAGCATTAGCATATATCATTAGCATATTCTAGTCTTTAGCATAGCTTTTAGTGTTATACATACTTATTTAGTGTTAGCTTGGCTGTTAGATATTGTAGTTTAGTTAGTGTTTAGCTGTTAGTTTTATTAGGAAAGTAATTCAGGTTTAGTGTTCCATATCGTTAGCATATATCATTAGCATATTCTAGTCTTTAGCATAGCTTTTAGTGTTATACATACTTATTTAGTGTTAGCTTGGCTGTTAGATATTGTAGTTTAGTTAGTGTTTAGCTGTTAGTTTTATTAGGAAAGTAATTCAGGTTTAGTGTTCCATATCGTGTTAGTATGGTTAAAAGGTGTAGTGTAGTTGGTTGTGGTGGCTCTGTGGGGTTGCACTCCTTTCCACTGGACTTAGAAATTAGGCGCCAGTGGTTGCGCGCAATCGGTGTACTGGAAAACAGTCAGCTCCCGCCTGGTGCTGTAGTCTGCAACCAGCATTTTACCCGCGATTCCTTCGCCAACATGATGGAGTTTGAACTGGGTTATTCTGCACGTCTCCGTTTGAAGAGGGAGGCCGTGCCCACCGTGGCTCTTCCACGAATTAGATGCAGCCCACCGACTCTGCTCCCCCACCATGGCGGGCTCCAGTCTGAGGTGAGTAAGCTAAATAAAAGTTAACATCTTCTAAAGACAATTTCCTACCTAAATGCAAAGTTTGAGAGACGTGGTTCACTCCATTTAGCTAATATCAGCCTGCACTGCCTTCGGGCTAATTTGTCAAGTTCACAAAATGTGGAACGGGATGTAAGGTTAGAATCAGCGGCGAATCGGAACATTTCTCAAAGCCCTGGCCGACAAAAAAGGTCCACTTGACTATTTCTGTCAGGCTCGGAGAAAATTCGGGTTGTTTTTGTGTCAGTCGGTAATTCAGCAACAGTGGCTCTAACGCAGCACTAGTTTACAGACATCATTACAGCGTGAAATCCAGCTTTACACCAAAGCCTAACCCGGTTCTGTGAGGAATTCTGTTCAGGAGGTCGCATTTCAGGTTCTTCACATCATATGTGACTGACTTTGACGTTATAATAACGATCACACACTAGGAATGTTATAAAGCGCCTATATATATATATATATATATATATATATATATATATATATATATACATATATATATATATATATTGGACAGTTTCTTTTGTATATTATATGACTTTATAAACTCCAACAACAATGTGCTTCTATTTTTTGTTTCAGGCTAAATCTACCCAAGACGTTGGCTGTCAGACTGATTTAGTAATCTGCAAAAATGCACTTGTCCAGGCTCATGTAAAGCCTTATCGACGTAGCAAAGGTGAATTATTTTTAATAATCTTCTATGTAAACATTTTATTATTACCTTCTAGTTTTAATTTGTTTTACAGATTATTGTTACACGTGATTTTATGCTATTTTAAACATTTATAAATGTGCTGCTTCTTTGTATTTTACATAGCCACACAGTTTAGAGCTCCCAGCCGCAGTGTGTCTTGTGACACAGGGACCGTGACGGAAATTCATCTTCCACAAAGTCCCAGAGCTGCGTCCACACCCCTGAAAAGACCACGATATGAGGTGTCTGTTGTTGATCCCAGCTTCCACCTCAATGACAGTGCAAGCTCAGTGAACTGTTCAAGGTAAAAAAAAATTATAACATTTTAGAATTTTTTAGTTATGACCATATATATAAATGTATGTGTTCTATACAGCTCTTTCACTGAGGTCCATCCACAAAAGGACAAGAAGTACATTGTTTATGAGAAACAGTTGCTGGGGCTGTTCAGAAGGTGTCCCGTTTGTACCGGTCGTTGTGTTGTGAACACGACAACAGTCGGCACACTGCTCCGTGTGACACAACAGTGTTCATGCTGTGAGCACTACAATGAGTGGTCCAGTCAGCCCATGGTGAACAGCATCCCAGCAGGAAACCTCCAGCTCTGTGCTGCTGTCCTTTTCACAGGATCATCATTTAGCCAGATTTCTAAGGTATAGGCCAAAACTGTTTAGGTTAGTTTTGATAAGGTCTGTGCGTCTCTCATTTCATGACGTAACTTTTCATATTTTAGTTCCTGGGTGCCTTCAATGTGCAGGGACTGTCCAAGCAGTCATTCTGTCGGCATCAGGCAAAGCTCTTAATTCCAACAGTGAGCTGGCAGTGGCAGCTAGAGCAAGCTGATATCATCCAGGAGGCTACTGAATCTGGACCTGTGACTCTTGGTGGTGACATGCGAGCTGATTCACCTGGTGAATACTTTTAAATTTATTTATTTTATTCCTTTGCTATCAAATGTAAATTAAGTAATAACTTGCATTTCTTGAAGGACACTCAGCCAAATATGGCAGCTACACCATGATGGATCTCAAAAGAAACAAAGTTATTGATATCCAACTTGTACAGGTACAACATTACCTGATGATTCCAAAACATTTCATGGTTAATTATTCACAGATCAATGGAGAATTATGTTTATTTTCAGAGCAATGAAGTTGGGAATAGTGTGCGAATGGAGAAGGAGGGATTTGTGAGAAGTCTGAGCACACTTTTGGAGAGGGGGGTCGATGTGCAGCAAGTCGTGACTGACCGCCACACAGGAGTGCAGAAGTATTTGAGGGAGGAAAAAAAGGAAATCAGTCACTACTTTGACCCCTGGCACATGGGAAAAGGTAATCTTTGGGGATGTATATAGTGAATATTACAGGATTTTTTTTTCTATTTTAAATGTGGGTCTATTTGGCTCTCCAGGAATTGGTAAGAAAATCGAAGAGCTGGGGAAGAGAAAGACGACCCAGGATGTGAGACTGTGGAAGCAAAGTGTGGTGAACCACCTCTACTGGTCAGCATCCAGTTCCTCCTCAGGACAGGAGGCAGTTGCAAAGTGGACTTCAGTTGCCAACCACATCCAAAATGTGCACAGCCATGACAACGCCCTGTTCCCTAGCTGTCTGCATGCACCTCTGGATGGAGAACAGGCAAGACAGTGGCTCAAACCAAGTAAGTGTAGCATGTACTCATTACAGCTGAGCCTTTACTGTTTGGTTTCTTTACATTTAAAACACGTCACCCCACAACAGAATATTTGTCTTCACCTCCTTCAACATGGAGAAATATTTTTTGAGCATGTGTGTAACAGACATCACATGTGGCTGCTAAGGTCACACACCACCATTTGGCCAACAGCAATTAATTACTAAGAATAAAATGCTGTGCAGAAATTTAACCACAAGAGTGCGCCACACAACTCATGGTTTTAGGCAGAACAGCCATAATTGACATAATATGTACTAAAATGCCGTAAGTAATGACCACACCTGTCTACAGCACTATTAGTCACTCTTTCATACATTTGTCATCTAAAAATGTCAGCTATGGGTAACTTTTTCTCAATGGAAATAATAGCAACATTCTAAAGTTGATCAAATTGTAATTTTTGTAATTAACATTTTCTACGTAGGCACAGCATCATGTGAGAAGCTCACTGCCATTCTGTTAGCTCCACGGTTTGTGAAGGACGTAGAGAAGATAAGCCCTCAGTACCACACATCCACCTTGGAGGCTTTCCACAGTCTCATCATCAGATTTACTCCAAAAAGTCAAGTCTTCTCCTTCAAAGGAATGCTGTCTAGGTAATGAATACAAGAAATGTTCAAATTAATGCCTCTAATTGTTCAAATTTTAGCATGAAATGTAGAATTTTGCCTCAAATCTACATGGTTTGTTTATTTGATTATTTCAGATTACAAATTGCTGCAATGCACTACAATGAAAATGCAGCACGCTCACATGCAGCAACAGCAACTGGTGAGCTGAGATATGCTGTAGTGTACCCAAAGTACAAACATGGAGACTACACAGTGAGAGCCCTGAAGACCAATCCAACCTCATGTATGTCATATATTGTATGATAAAACCAAAATGATGGTCATGGAGAGCTATTGTAATACTGAAAACCCTTTTCCAGTATATGTGCACAAGCTTATGGACCTGCTGTTCGACTCTGTGGTGGTGGATCCTCTCCCATATCAGGAGTACTCGGACAAAATTACGGTTCCAGAACCGCTCTGTGCCCAGTTCCAAAGACCAGATAAACGGGATGCTGTGAGCAGGCACAGGTCCAGGTTTTAAAGTGCACGTCAGGTGAGCTACACAGGAGATTGTAATTATTAGTTAGTACTCTACTCTGTGTGGTTTCTCCTTTTCTCCTCCTCAGCCAGGCTGCACACCACTGTACGACAGAGGAGTTACCTGTCGTCATTATGGATCTTTATGCTCATCCACTCGTGACTCATGCTGTCCACCTCCCAGATGTCTATTGATCTCTACAACCTTTCTGCTCTGTGGCTCCCATACAACTTGAAAATCTTGGCCGTATGTAACATAGCAAAACTCACCAGTCTTGCTTTTGTAAGTCATACTAATATTACTTTTTCCTTAGAGCCTCCTGATCTTGTAACAGAAAAACCTGTGCTCCCGGGATCCATCTCCACGTTTGTCATCACAGTGAAAGCTACCTCCAGTCTAAGGAACCTATGAAACATCACTGATGGCCCAACCTCTCCTCACATGGCTCCAGAATCTCTGCTTGTGGTTTAGAGTTTTGTCAAAAATCTTGAAAGTTATGATCAGATTGTTATCTAACATTGTCTTAGTAGTAGCTATAATAAATGTTATCTTTAAAGCGCAATTGTGTCTTTTTAAATACAATTATATTGATATTTTGATGTGTATAAATACATATATCACATTTATTATCATTCATTTTTACCTAATTGAACCTGCTCTAGAATAGACTTCATTAATCACACAGGGTGTAAACTCACTTGTTACAGCAGCATTAATTAACCCCGAATTAGAACCTTACTGTTGTAAGAGCTCATTTGAAAGTATGTGGCTATATGTGTGTATATATAAATAATGTCAAAGTGTAAAGAAGTGCATTTACCGTTTTGTGATTTATGCAGCTTTTTATGGACAGGAATCAATACAGGAAATATATATTATAACATTTATTTAATCAAAAAAATATATATTAGTTCAGAGGAGGGAGGAATCCTTTGTATGCACCGTCTTCTGGGAACTCCTGCCTTATTCTGGAGACAGCGCATGACGGGATCACAACACGAACGTGCTGTCCCAGGTAACCCCAACACCACCTGACCACATTCCGGTACGCCAGATGTCTGTAACAGCTGAGAAAGAGGTGGTATGAGTTATAAAGTATTCATAAAAAAAGTAATTTGACAGTTGTCTTACCTGTTGAGCGTAGTCTCCTGCATCTCCCCATAGAGTTGCAGAAAGGTGCCATAAACTGCCTGCAACACGTAGGGATTCAGAGCAACAGCCTCAAAACCAGGATGCTCTGTTATGCAGGAGGTTACACCCACCTGCTGACACCTGAGCATTACCTATGACAAAGAACAACTGATATCAGGGCTATAAGAGTTCAATATTAGTATGATGTTAGTGATTGTGTAACAAATGTGTACATTACAGAATGCTTTTCTCATGGTGGGGTACTTTTATTTTTATACCTTGGGCGTTTCTCTGCAGCACACATTTTCTCTGGCAGACAATGATGTGCAGTGGCCGCAGGTGCACCTGTCGAGGCAGTCATACAATATTACTTTTAGCTAAGCTAAATATAGCTAGCTGTGGCTAAAAGCTACTTACCACTCAGAGACTGGACCCATTCGATGCCTTGATACTCCTGCTGGCTCGACTCCAGGGGCCTCTGACAACTCACGAGCTAGTGGCTCAAAAAGATACGGTTCAGGACCGCTTGCTTCCCCCAATAAGCCCTCCTCCCTATCCTCTGGGGAAGAAGGTGGGGAAAAGTCCTCCACCTCGAATGACTGCTCTGAGCTAGTGTCGCTCTCCGTCGCCATCTGTATTCAAATTTCAGTATGTCAATCACGGCCGTAGCTCCGCCTTCTTGGTCTTACAGGAAACGCCTCTTTGGGCCGCATTTTTCAAATATGAAATGTGGGTGGAGTAAGACTCTGAGGAGGCTGTTACCACTACTTTAAGTACCGGAAGAGGTTATCTTTGCTTTCTGAATGTCCATATTGCTAGATATGCTGAGTTTTAGGGCGAAATCCTGGGGAATTTTGTCTAGAAATGCAATTACCTAACTGTGCGCGATCCCGCGGTGGCTAATCATTTTTTGGCAGCGAGTCAATTTATGGCACAACACCGGCTCGGGTTTCTCCTCCTCCTCCCTCTTTTCTTCTCCAACCTGTCGCTGGGCTGAGGCTCCATCACTTCCTAAATTGATTTTACTTGAACCTTCACTACCAAACAACTGTGAGATTTTAACACATGTGCCAGCATCAGCCTGAAGGGCCAGTTTCTTTTTTAATCGAATTTTCTCCGCTCCTCCTTTCCATTTTTTGTTGTTAAGCTCGTCTGTCTGTTTACTGAGATTCACAAACAACTGGCGGGTGCATCAGACCTCTTGCTATTGGTCCAGCCCAGAGTGTATTATTACCAATTGGCCAATCCACCAACTTTTACGAGGCGTCGCGTGGGGCGGTGCGGACAAGTTGTCCGCAACAACTAGAGGCCAGGAAAAAAAAAAAAAAAACAGACACCGGCCCATAAAAGATGAAAGGGTCGGCCCAGCGGGCAGTTGCCCGCTATGCCCT
>NC_091754.1:39839404-39874404 GCF_043380555.1 Nothobranchius furzeri
TAAATACAATAAAGTTTATCTCTCACCAAATAGAATATTTACTAAGACATCACAATATAACTGTAGACACATTACTTGTGTGTGTGTGTGTGTGTGTGTGTGTGTGTGTGTGTGTGTGTGTGTGTGTGTGTGTCTCTGTGTCTGTCTGTCTGTCTGTCTGTCTGTCTCTCTGCTCTGTCTTCTCGATCCCCAGTGAGTTGTGGTGGATGGCTGCTTATACTGAGCCAGGATTCTCTGGAGGTTTCTTCCTGTTAAAAGGGAGTTTTCCTCTCCACTGTCGCTTTATGCTTGCTTAGTATGAGGATTGCTGTATAGTCACTGACACTAGTCAGTGACTTGATGCAATTTGCTGGGTTCCTTATATAGGAAACATTATTTCTGATTGGCTTAATGAACTGACCTGTACTGGAATGTTTATTTTGTGAAGTGCCTTGAGACGACTCTTGTCGTGATTTGGCGCTATATAAATAAACTTAAACTTGAACTCATGTTTTGTCATCCAAATATAATTGTGACCATCACTCTTAGCTCATTGGTTGTCTGATAGCGATATCAATATTGATGAAACTCTGTTTTTAGGCATGAATTACTCCCTAAAATTTCTCACAGAATTGAGAGGACTGACAAGTCTTTTGCGCACGCTCACACAGATGTGGAAAAGGCAGCGTTTCTGAAGCTCCATCGAACTGTTTAAGTATTCAGCTAGCGGTTAGCATTCTGGTAGTACTCACCATTAGACCTCTCCCAAGAGGTAGCTTTAAAGTTGCTACATGTGTGGTTTGAAGAAATAATTAGTCAGAACATCCACTCTGGTACTGGTGGAGGTTTAAAGCAGTAGTCTGTAACGTGAAGGTCACAGACTAAAACACTCTCAACCGCAGCATGAAATCAACTTCTCACAGCTACGAGAAAATGGGTATTAGGGACTTCTACCAGGGGAGGCGTGTTTCAAAACATGCCCTAACCCAAACCCTAGCAGTAGGCATGAGCAGAAGCGCTTGTTGAAATTTCTCTCCTGATGTGAACAGAGGAGGAGCGGACAGCGAGCGAATTTTGTGAGCAATCCACTTCGCAGCGCTTTGCAGCTGGTGTGTTTTGGGCTGAAGACAGACAATCACCACAATATTACCACCAAGTGAGGTGGAACGAATGCCGCAAAAATCAATCTGTCTGCTAGTGACTCATTAACCTGTGCTGCTTTTATCACCTGACTCCACAGGTATTAACACCTCAGCTTCCTAAATAACTGTCAAATCACCACAGGTGGAAAGGCAACATCTCACTGGTTTTACATTAAACCATTTGAATAATTTCTTTCAGGTAATTTGAGGTGCCTGTGCCCTACACTTTTTACTGGTTTGCTGACAAAGATACTTTCTCTCTTTCCCAGTCCAAAGCATTTGTGAAGAAGAACGTGGTCGTTACCAGTGGTTTCATTGGAGGGTTCCTGCTGGGCATGGCATCCTAGGACAAGTCTGGGCCTCAGACATCTGAAGATCCTGTCTGAGAGTAGCAGCCGCTCATTACCACTTAATATGCTGCAGCTAATTTTAACACTGTAATAAAATTAGTGTTATTTCCCCAAAACGCTTGACTACAAACCTGCTTTAAAAAGCACACAGAGGTCAAAATAATATTGCTGTTTCATTTATTTAGGTGAACAATGACATGCACTCCTATTCTGCTGCATTTGGTCAGAACATTGAAATTCAACTTGACATGCCATAAGAATCCATCAATGACAGGTGTAGTTTACTTCTGTCAAACAGTGTAGGTTTAGAAACTGGTAGGGACTGTATTGGACATATCTGTGTCCCCTGCCTCTTATTTTAATGTATTTTGTTACGGAACAAATTGATGCTCGACTGTCGCTAAATGCTTGCTTTGTATGAGGATTGCTGTAAAGTCACTGACTAGTGTCAATTTGCTGGGTTCCTTATATAGGAAACCTTTTTTCTGATTGGCTTAATGAACTGACCTGGATTGGAATGTTTACTATGTGAAGTGCCATGAATTGACTCTTGTCGTGATTTGGCGCTATACAAATAAAATTGAATTAAATTGCTGAAGATTCTGGAAGGCTATGGTTCTCACTCTGTTAGTAAATAAAAGTGAAGGAATAAGTCCATGTGTCCTTTGTGGCTTTATTGTTGTCTTTAAAACACTCTCTCTCTCTCTCTCTCGACAGAGAGCTCTCTCTCTCTCTCTCTCTCTCTCTCTCTCTCTCTCTCTCTCTCTCTCTCTCTCTCTCTCTCTCTCTCTCTCTCTCTCTCTCAGAGAGAGAGAGAGAGAGAGAGAGAGAGAGATGTTTTTTTTTTAATAGATGTGAATGAAATTATTAGTCCAATATATTTTTCCATCCATCCATTTTCTATACCCGCTTGTCTACGCAGGGTTGTGGAGGGCTGGTGCCTATCTCCAGCAGTCTCTGAGAAAGCAACACACTGGACATGTTGCCGGCCCATTCTAGGGTAACAGAGATACAGGAAAAAACTACTATGCAATCTCTGATTTATGCATCAACTCAATTTTGTTAAAACAATTATTGCACACTTGCTGTAAGTCCTATAAACCTTGTTTCACTTCACAAATATCACTGTGTGTGTCTCCTAGATGATATATTTAACAGAAGATTTTAACCAAAGATTTATACAGGGAATTCATGAAGAGTAACAAAAGCTGCTCAAACTTTTACATCCCACTCTAAATATACATGGACAAATTTGTTGGCATCCTTCAATCATTGAACAAAAATAACCCAAACAGTCACAGAAATTACTTGAATTTGACAAAAGTAATACATAAAAATTCTAGGAAATTTAATGAAAGTCACACGTTGCTTTTCAACCATGCTTAAGCAGACTTATTTAAAGAGCAGGTCAAGCGTGTCTCAGAGTCCTTCTCCACCCAAGTATCAATTTTAAAAACTGCAACATTAGTAGGCGTTGCCTGGCGGACCAAGAGGGCGGAGCCGCGGCAGTGACAAAGATGGATGGGTAATCAGAATCAGAATAAGCTTTATTGCCAGTGCTCCAGCGACCCAGAGCATAGGAACTTGACTCTGCAAACACAACCTGACCAAGGTTAAACACACACACATGTAGACAAGACAGGTACAGGCAGTCCACGAGAGCAGCCAGAACGGCGCTCATTTCATTAGATGAAAAGGGTGTTACATGAGGATAATTGGGGTAAGGTAAAAAGGCATAGCAGAGTTAGCCCCAGCAGGAAGTAGCTCTATTATACAAAAAAACTCCTCAACATAGAAGCACGAACATCACAGTTACAAAACATCAGACTGCGATAGGGAGGCGGGGGGGGGATCCTCCAACGGAAGCTGCCAGTGTACGGCGCTCACAGCTGCAGTCAAACAGGTGGGAGGGAGAGACGAGGGCCAGAGAGCACATTGAGTTTCCTGCAGGTTGATGACCTCGAAGCAGAAGTCACAATCTGAAGGCAGGGGGGGAAGGTCGGGTCACAGTATCTGTCAGCATTCCTCCTTTCGTGGGGGTGATATTGATGGCAGCTTTGGAGGCTGCCTTGGCGTCAGATAAGGATAAACAAGACTTTGTTTAGGGTAGACAGAGATAAGTTTTCCTCTCTGCCTTGGAGTCTATTAAGTGATCATTCATGTCCACCAGTGAAGCCAATTATAGTTCTAAACATCCCCACACCGTCCGGCGACCCTCTCCGAGATGACATCCATCTTGCGCACCAACACAGGCAACGCAGCGAGGACATTGTCCAGCTTACGGTTCACCTCGAGTAACGTCCCAGTCTGTGAGGTCACCGCACGGGCGGCACATTCCGAGGGTACGGGTCGCACTCCAATCGCTCCCGTCTTCCCAAATTTCCAGAAAACCAGATATCCTCCCACTCCAATCAGAAGAAATCTAGTGATCATCAGGCCTCTCGTGTCTGCAGCTGGTCTCCTCTGGTGGTGTCGTCAGGATCAGGAGCTTCCAGAAGAATGTGCCTTTAAATGACTCTCTCCCCCTTATTTGTTATATTAATTAAATAAATCTCAATTTATATATTTCCTGTTTTTGTTCATGTCCATAAATTAGAGCCCTGCACTGAAGCCTGACGGCCCTCGGGCTGGGATTCGGGCCAATGACTGTGTAATTACCACGGGCCGGGCCGGGCGCCTTTATTTTTAATCGAATTCATTTTAAAAAAATGAAACACTTAAACCAGGGGTCGGCAACCTGTTCCCATCAAAGAGCCATTATTACCCGTTTCTCACAGTAAAGAAAACACTGGGAGCCACAGCAGCTGCGGCGTTGTGGGCGGGGCCTACCCTCAGACAGCAGAGAGCTGCTCACAACAGGTGACAGCAGCCAGTACCGGTCGCTCGTGTACGTCAAAGCTATCTTTCATAAGAAGATAATCAATAAAATGATTTATATAAAGTGGATCCAGAAGTTGTAGCCTGTCTCTGCCGTCAATATTTTGTTATTTTTTACCCTGTTGATGGTTTTACTGAGCAGGTGCCACTTTTGTCATACATTTCTTTTTAAAACATGTTTAGACTGTTCAGAATACAAATTCAGGCTCTGTCACGTTTGATTGTTGTAATTAAACTTTGTAGGTGGGGAAGGTCAGAAAAGGATCCGATCAATTTGTTTTTCCCTCATTTACAGTGACGGAGACAACGGCGCAGTGCGCCGGACTCTGGTGTTAATCAAGTTTAATTATATATATTTTCACAAGAAAACAAAACAGTTAAAAGCAGGGCTTGTATTGACCGGACAGTTCCCGTATTTGACCGTTTATTTTGACGGAGAAAGAATAGAAAGAATTACCCGACGCATGCAGACGAACTGACACTTTATTCTACGCATATCGCAGATGTAGCTAAATCACTCAAGAAAAGATTTCCATCTGAACATCTGAGCTGGACACTGTTCAGCGCAGCTCACTGTCAGCGCATATGTGATTACACACATATACATTTTCTCCATATATGGAGAAAAGCTCAGAAAGATACGGTGGGGCAAGACCTTCAGCGACTTAAAAACAATTAAAATCTAAAATTTAACTGAGAGTCACCGGGCAGCGGCTATGCTGAATAAAAAGGCTGACATTAAATACGGTTATCAAATAAACGGTGCAGAAATTAGCCCTTGCCCTGTATGACTCATCTTTCTAGCTTTCAACAGCCATTGGTGTTGCAACTACAATCTACAGACACTAGATTTTTGTGTTTATTCATTTAGCAGACGCTTTTATCCAAAGCGACTTACAATTTATAACCTATAGGGCATGTGGTGACCTGTGGGGGAAACCGGAGTACCCGGAGGAAACCCACGCATGCATGGTGAAAACACGCAACTCCACGCAGAAAGGCTGGCCAGTGGGCTGCCTAAGTGTGACATGGTCTTTGTAATAAAGCCTCAGCTCCTCTCTAATCACATACAGAGTTACCGTTCATGATCTCGTTTATTAGAAACGAGCGTTTCCGTTTTCCTGTCCTCAACTGTGTGACCATGAGTGGAGGAGCCCGGCCGGCTGTGATCCGTTTCATCTCCATCCGCTGATGTTCTGTGTTTAATAAATGACAAAAACTTAAGTAAAAGTTGTCTTTTACCAGCAGTGCTAATGTAGGGCTGGTGTAATCTTTTAACTGAGTGTGCGGTCAGCATGCTGCATTGCATTTATTTTTTGGGCCACAAGATGGCTCCACTGTTTTTTTTTTGTGGGGGGGGGGGGGGGGGGGGGGGGGTTGCCACTGTGTTTCTGAGGAAACTTTTATGTTCAGCGTTAATGTGCTGTTTTACATGATAAAGGGAATAGAGTCCTATTTTAGTAATTTCCCCTTTTATGTATGGCTTTATTGATGCAGTGTTTTGGCAGCCGCAAGATGATTTATTTCTGTTTAGATTCAGTTTGAGACTAAATGAAGACACTGATGTATTTTGAATATATTTTGGATTAAAATCAGCTAATTAAAGTCCCTGAGGATTTTTTGGAGCCCCATCTCTTCATTACTAAGTTCTAACTTATATTAATGTCGATGGTTCTAAAAGACATACCACCTTGTCTACCAGCTAACTTCGTCAAAGAATGGGGAGGCTAAGTCACCTTCCCTTCCGGTCGACCGTGGGTCCCTTGGACTAAAAAATAATGATGGAAGTCAATGGAGTGATAAAAATTATTTTCTGACCTGCTTCGCCTCATGCTCTGAATCACACATATGCTGCACTGCAATTTAAATGATAAATAATGATGTGGATTTCTACTGTATTTGCCTTGTGATTTCTGACTGATTTGCTTTTAAAATTGCGTAAACAACATGACTACAAATCAGATGTTATTTTTGGTCGTACGTAATGACGTAGGCTGGCTAACGCTAGCTAAATGGCTAACGCCTCGATTACTCACAGACCTTGTAGAGCTTGTTCTGCCTGCTGCCTTTTGCTTTACTGACTGTTTATCCTCCAGCATAGCTATCACTTTCCTCATGGCCAGAATTATAGAGGTTTTCTTCACCTTTAATGCTCTTTTCTTCGACACTCCCCATAATGCTTTGTGCTCGGTAAGCATTATAGTGTAGTCCACTGCGTATTTTCACAGAAACCCTAAAATAACTTTTCCCGCCCATCCAAATATATCGCTTTCTTGGCATTATAATGTGTCTTTAAATTCAATTCAATTCAATTCAATTTTATTTATATAGCGCCAAATCACAAGAGTCATCTCAAGACACTTCACATAATAAACATTCCAATTCAGGTCAGTTAATTAAGCCAATCAGAAAAAAAGTTTCCTATACAAGGAACCCAGCAAATTCAGTGACTTGATGCAATTCTCATACTAAGCAAGCATATAGCAACAGTGGAGAGGAAAACTCCCTTTTAACAGGAAGAAACCTCCAGAGGATCTTGGCTCAGTATAAGCAGCCATCCTCCACGACTCAGTGGGGATGGAGAAGACAGAGCAGACACACACACACACACACACACACACACACACACACACACACACACACACACACGGTGTCTATGGTTACACCGTGATTGCTTAGTAATTATTCTATTTGGCAAGAGATAAACTTTATTGTATTTATCCTAGTGAATCTATAATTAAATGGGTAAACTAGTAGTAGCACATCCAACGTCAAGGAAACTAAAAGTTATTATCAGCACAGGGAGAAAGTTTAAGTGCTAGCAGCAGTGTGCTAGACGATGGCCCCCTCCATAAGGCCACCACAGCTCAGCAGAACATCGTTGTTGCTTCTTCTGGGGAGAAAAACACTTAGAGAAAAAATAAAGTTAACAGCTGAAATAGCAGGAAATAATACAGTTTGAGAGCAGATTGTAGAAGAAAGTAGTAGAGTGTGGAAAGTAGTCAGTGTATCCTCCAGCAGTCTAAGCCTATAGCAGCATAACTACAGAGATAACTCTGGATAACCTAGCCTTTTTAGATGGAGGCATGTTGGAAGCAGGGCAAGGGAGAGCCGTCTTTACCGACTGTACACTCCACCTCCCTCTACTCCCCCACTTGTCCAGATCTAGGCTAACATCAGATTTTAACCATAGGCCCTCGTCATCGTCTTCCTCCGCTTATCCGGGTCTGGGTCGCGGGGGCAGCATCCCAACTAGGGAGCCCCAGACTGTCCTCTCCCCGACCTTTTCCACCAGCTCCTCCGGCAGGACCCCCAGGCGTTCCCGGACCAGATTGGAGATGTAACCTCTCCAACGTGTCCTGGGTCGACCCGGGGGCCTCCTGCCAGCAGCACATGCCCGAAACACCTCCCCGGGGAGGCGTCCAGGAGGCATCCTGACCAGATGCCCAAACCACCTCAACTGGCTCCTTTCGATCCGGAGGAGCAGCAGTTCTACTTTGAGTCTCTCCCGAATGTCCGAGCTCCTCACCCAATCTCTAGGGCTGAGCCCGGCCACCCTACGGAGGAAACTCATTTCGGCCGCTTGTATCTGTGATCTCATTCTTTTGGTCATTACCCAAAGCTCATGAGCATAGGTGAGGATTGGGATGTAGATCGACCGGTAACTTGAGAGCCTGGCTTTCTCGCTCAGCTCCCTTTTCACCATGACAGATCGGCTCAGCGTCCGCATCACTTCAGACGCCGAACCAATCTGCCTGTCGATCTCCCGATTCCTCCTACCATCACTCGTGAACAAGACCCCAAGATACTTAAACTCCTCCACTCAAGGAAGGACCTCTCCTCCGACCCGGAGTTGGCAAGCCACCCTTTTCTGGTCAAGAACCATGGTCTCAGATTTGGAGGTGCTGATCCTCATCCCAGCCACTTCACACTCTGCCGCAAACCTACCCAGCAAAAGGTGAATGTCAGAGCTGGATGAAGCTAGGAGGACCACATCATCCGCAAAAAGCAGAGACGAGATTCTCCTGCCACCAAACTCGACACACTCCACACCACGGCTGCACCAAGAAATTTTGTCCATAAAGGTAATGAACAGAACCGGTGACAAAGGGCAGCCCTGGCGGAGTCCAACCCTCACCGGGAACAGGTCCGACTTACTACCGGCTATGCGGACCAAACTCACGCTCCTCTGGTACAGGGACTGAATGGCCCTTAACAGAAAGCCACCCACCCCATACTCCTGGAGCGTCCCCCACAGGGTGCCCCTGGGGACACGATCATAAGCCTTCTCCAAATCCACAAAACACATGTGGATTGGTTGGGCAAACTCCCATGCCCCCGCCATCACCCTTGCAAGGGTATAGAGCTGGTCCACAGTTCCACGGCCAGGACGAAAACCACATTGCTCCTCCTCAATCTGAGATTCAACTATCGATCGGACCCTCCTCTCCAGTACCTTGGAGTAGACCTTTCCAGGGAGGCTGAGGAGTGTGATCCCCCTATAGTTGGAACACACCCTCAGGTCACCCTTCTTAAAGATGGGGACCACCACCCCGGTCTGCCACTCCACAGGAACTGCCCCCGATGACCACGCAATGTTGCAGAGACGTGTCAACCATGACAGCCCTACAACATCTTAGCCTTGAGATACCCAGGACAAACCTCATCCGCCCGCGGGGCTCCGCCGCTGTGTAGTTGTTTGACTACCTCAGCAACTTCTGCCCCTGAGATTGGACAGTCCATCCCCAGGTCCCCCGGCTCTGGTTCCTCCTCGGAATGCACATAGGTGGGATTGAGGAGCTCCTCAAAGTATTCCTTTCACCGCCTGACTATAGCCCCAGGTGACGTCAGCAGCTCCCCATCCCCACTGTAAACAGTGTGAGCGAGTTGCTGTCTCTTTCTCCTGAGGCGCTGGACAGTTTGCCAGAACCTCTTTGGAGCCAATCGATAGTCTTTCTCTATGGTCTCACCAAACTCCTCCCACGCCCGAGATTTTGCCTTGGCAAACTGCCACTGCTGCCACCCACTTGGCTATCTGCCTCCGGAGACCCACAGACCAGCCACGCCCTGTAGGCCTCATTCTTCAGCCTGATGGCTCTCCGAACCTCTGGTGTCCACCAGTGGGTACGAGGGTTGCCACCACGACTGGCACCGGCCACTTTGTGACCACAGCTAGCAACAGCCACCTCAACAATCGCAGAGTGGAACAAGGCCCACTCGGAGTCAAAGCTCTGCCGGAGGTGGGAGTTGAAGACTGTCTTAACAGGTTCTTCTGCCAGGCGTTCCCAGCAGACCCTCACTATGCGTTTGGGTCTGCCAGGTCTGCCAGGTCTACGCGGCATCTTCCCCTGCCATCTGATCCAACTCACCACCAGGTGGTGATCAGTTGACAGCTCCGCTCCTCTCTTCACTCGGGTGTCCAAAACATACGACCACAGGTCAGATGATACGACTACAAAGTCTATCATCGACCTGCGACCTTGGCTGCCCTGGTACCAAGTGTACCGATGGGCATCCTTATGTTTGAACATGGTGTTCGTTATGGCCAAACTGCGGCTTGCACAGAAGTCCAATAAAGAAACACCACTCGAGTTCAGATCAGGCGGGCCGTTCCTCCCAATCACACCCCTCCAGGTCAAGCTGTCATTGCCCACGTGAGCACTGAAGTCCCCCAGCAGGATAATGGAGTCCCCTGATGGAGCACTATCTAGCACTCGTCCCAGGGACTCCAAAAAGGGTGAGAACTCTGAACTGATATTTGGCCCATAAGCACAAGCAACAGTCAGCACCTGTTCCCCGACCTGAAGGCGCAGGGAAGCTACCCTCTCGTCCCCCGGGGTAAACCCCAACTCACAGGCAGAGAGTCTTGGGGCTAACAAAAAGCCAACCCCAGCCCTTCGCCTCTCACCCGGAGCAACTCCAGCAAAGGAGAGTGCCCAACCCCTCTCAAGGACTTGGGTCCCAGAGCCAATGCTATGTGTCGAGGTGAGTCCGACTATATCTAGCCGGTGCCGCTCAACCTCTGCCACAAGCTCCTGCTCCTTCCCCGCCAGTGAAGTGACGTTCCATTTCCCAAAAAACTGTTTTCTTGTCCGGGGATCGGACCGCCAAGGCTCCCGCTTTGGCCTGCCACCCGGTCCACATTGCACTGGACCCTTCATGTTCCTCCTGCAGGTGGTGAGTCCACAGTTGGATGAGCCCATATATCCGGTTCGGGCTTGGTCCGGCCGGGCCCCATTCTTAAAGCCTATTCTTAAAAGTAGACAAGGTGTCTGCCTGGGAGCTGGTTCCACAGGAGAGGAGCCTGATAACTAAAAGATCTGCGTCCCATCCTAATTTTAGATATTCTGGGAACCACCAGTAAACCTGCAGTCTGAGAGCGAAGTGCTCAGTTAGGAACGTATGGAACAATCAGATCACTGATGTATGATGGAGCTTGATTATTAAGAGCTTTATATGTGAGAAGAAGGATTTTAAAATCTATTCCGAATTTAACAGGCAGCCAATGTAGGGAAGCTAAGACAGGAGAGATATGATCTCTCTTTTTAATTCTCATCAGAACTCTAGCTGCAGCATTTTGGACAAGCTGAAAACTTTTAACTACATTCTGTGGACTTCCTGAGAGTAATGAATTACAGTAATCCAGTCTTGATGTAATAAATGCATGAACTAGTTTTTCAGCATCACTCCTGGAAAGGATGCTTCTAATCTTAGCAATATTCCGAAGGTGGAAAAAGGAAATCCTTTGTGCGCGTGTGTGTTGACTGCAGGGAAAACACTGCTGTCCCAGAATGTTCCTGCTGAGGGTTAACTCCCGCGACAGACTGGATTGCATTACATTCTGCACAATGTGACACTTTTACCTCCTCAAATGGAAATGAAATTCAGTCACACGATGACAGCAGGAGTCATTTAGTTCTTTAATCTGAAATCTTTTCATTTTGGTCTGCATCAGGAACACTGACAGTAAAAATGGATTATTTCGTTCAGTAATAATAGCTGCTTATGTTGCCAGCCAGAAACCCAGCAGACAATGTAGCTGTAGAACTGAACCACACAGGAATCTACACTGTATGCCAGGTTCTGGAGAGAGCAAAGGTCTCCCTTTAACATTTAGTCAACCTTTTTAAGGCATCAGACAGAAGGTATTTAGAAGAAAAAGAAGTGGAGGAATCATCATGACATAATGTCCCTGTCTTCACAGCCAGTGATGAGGTCGGAATCCTCTGCAAGCGAAGTGGATGCTCTTTACAACATGTAGGCAGAGATGTCAGAGACCCAGTAGCCAGATGTAGCTGCTGATTGCTACACAGGATCTACACTGCCTACTGAGCATCTGACAGCTGCTGAAGAGCCGTGGAGCAAGGACGAATGTTCTGGAACACCATCTGAACAAAACAGAAAAATACATAAACTTGTGTTAGAAACAAACACACAGGAAAAACAAAGGGACTATGGTGTGCAGGATTAAAATATCACAGGGACAGGTGGAAGAGTTAGCAGCAATCAAACGGAGAAATTAGATCAAGCAGAAGGAAGGAGGGGAACACCATCTTCACGTACATCATCATCATAATCACCATAAACATAATCATCTTCACCATCATCAACTTCACAATCATTACCATCATCATCATCATAAACATCATCATCATAATCATCTTCATGTGCATCATCATCATCATCATCATCATCATCATCATAAACATCATCATCTTCACCATCATCATCATCATAAACATCATCATCTTAATTATTTTCATCAACATCATCATCATATTCACAAATATCATCATTATATTCATCATCATCATCATCATCATCATCATCATCATCATCATATCAACCATTAACATCATTATCATCTTCACCATCATCATCATAAAGATCACGTTCAAAATCGTCATCAGGATCATCATCATCATCATCATCTTCACGTACATCATCATCATCATGCTCAGCATCATCATCTTCACATACATCATCATAATCACCATAAAAACAATTATCTTCACCATCATCATCATAAACATCAACACAATCATCATCATCATATTCACCATAAACATCCTCTTCACCATCACCACCATCATCATCATCTTCACCTACGTCATCATTCTCATTCTCATTCTCATCATCATCATCAAAATCATCATCATCATCTTCACATACACCATCATAATCACCATAAAAATCATAATCTTTAGCATCATCATCATACACATCATCATCATAATCGCCATCATGATTATCATCATCAACATCATATTCACTTAAACATCCTCTTCACCATCATCATTATCTTCACCATCATTATCATCATCATCATCACCACATTAACCATAAACATTACCATCATAATCATCTTCACTGACGTCAACGTGTGTGTGCATGTATGTGTGTGTGTGTGTGTGTGTGTGTGTGTGTGTGCGCGCGCATGTGTGTGTGTGTGTGTCGGGGGGATCCCCCTTAAGCCTTTACCTCTAGTATCTGCTAGTGAATGACAGACTTGTTTCTGTATAAACAAAGACAAAGCATGAATTAGTCAAGTCATTGTAAGAATTCTCCTAAGTCAGTTTCAGGTAAAAGACCCTGCTGCTGCCACAGTCAGTGCAGTTACATGCACACTGAATGACATCTAAGTCAATCCAGGTCGATCTTTTGTAAGAATCTGGGAGTCTTTAATCTAGTTTACATGCACATTATGGTACATTAGGTGGCAACATGTGCCTTTTCATGTTGGCATTCTTCCGGTTAGCTTATAATAACACAAGTAGTAAAAAGAGGCTGGGGGAGTGAAGCAGAGGGAACGGAAACTGATATATCCATTTCACCTGCTACACAGAGGTATCTGGGTGATCACACTGCATTGGTTTTTAAAGAACGCATGAATACATCAACAAGTCCGACAACCAGCTTTGCTGATTCACTTTTAAATCACTTCATCTGCAAAACTCTTAAAGTCCTTGACACCGTTGCACCCCAAAAAGGTCAGACTTATCTGTAGCAAACAAAAAGCTCCATGGAGGTTCACTACATCAGTTACAGATCCGAAAAGAAAATGCAGGAAAGCTGAGCATCGATTCAGAAAAAGTAACCCACCAGATCACTATGAGACCTCACAGTGTAGCTGCACACTTACAACTCTGGATTAAGTAAAGCAAGGCAAGCCTTTTTCTCCAAAGTCATCAGTGGTCATTATGTGGCGGCCCTGCCACTGATAGGCCGGCAAGGCCGCATTGCACTCTGGGGGGACGGTAAATTGGGGTTGCTTATTCAGTTTGTGGTGTTCTGAGGGTTATTTTGTTCGGGGTTATGTTAGTGTTGTTTGTTGCAATTTGGAGTTCACGCTGTGTTGTTCTTATCTGGTGCCTGTTGGCACCGTGAGTTAAATGTATGTGTGGGAGGATGAAAAAGGGAGCCATCCGGCTATTACAAGTGTTCTATGTCTGCTACCTGTCGACTCTTCTTTGCTGCTTCACACACACCCCGCTAGAGGGCGGCGCAGACCGCTACAATATTAACCCGTGTTCTGTTTGCTACTAGTGAGAGGCTAACTAATCTCCAACACAGTTAAACCCTGATTTCATGTCCCAAACTAAGTCTAATGAGTTTGAATCCCTTTTCAATGAAGAAATCATGAACATCAAATCAAGCATCACAACCAGACCACAGCTACAGCCACACAGTAACAATCTGGCTAGAATACCCGCTCTCAGTGTGATCAGAGCTAAAACGCTGGAGAACATAGTTAAGGCCTTAAACTCATCTACCTGCTGTCTGGACAACCTGCCAACTCACTTCTTCTAAAATGTTTTAGCTGCTTAAAAGCTGATGTAGTGAAAACCGTTAACTGTTCCTTAGTATCAGGTATTTTCCTACTTCAGTGAAAACTGCTGCTGGTGAACCTCTTCTACAGAAAAGGAAACTAGGTCCCTTAGTGATGAATAACTAGAGACCCATCTCTAATCTCCTTTCATGGGAACATGATTGAAAAAGCTGTTATGATCCAGCTGAACTTTTTAGAGACATACACCTGCTAGATAGTATCCAGTCAGGCTTTAGACAACACCACAGCACTGAGACTGCATTTATTAAAGTATTAAATGATATTCGTCTAAATACAGATTCAGGTAGAACATCTGTCCTGCTGATGCTCCATCTCACTGCAGCTGTTGATACTGAGGACCACAACATCCTTCTGATAGGCTCATAACATTGGTGGGACCTTCAGACACAGCTGTTATGATCCAGCTGAACGACTTTTTGGAGACAAACACCTGCTAGATAGTGTAACGGTATGAAATGACTGTTTTCCACCAAAAGTCATTTTCCCCCTCTCCTCTGACACAGAACTAGTCTGAATGAGATATGGCCTCAAGGTCTCATGCATTTGTTATAAACTGCTTTCTTTACAGCTCAAGAGAAGTTTGAAGAATGGACTCTCTCCTTTTAATAAATCAAAGAACTCTATTTTAATAAAGCTAATCAAACAAAGTGTTAGTCAATAAATAAGATGTGACCAATCTGTTAAATAAAAGTATTAATTACTTTATTATAATCCTATAGAATATAATAAGTAATATGACTTTAAATGTTTCCACTAGGACTGATCTCATGTAGCGTCAAGAGACGACACATTGCTTTCACTGATCCAATCAGAATCTGCCAGATCTGACGGAGGCGTGGTTTTGGTGGTGTTTGGTAAATCTGTCATCTTTTCATTCCACCATAAACCAAAACATCTGAAGTATAAAACTATGCCCACGTCATCTTTAACGCCAGTTCAAAGCGTTCTAGAGAAGTTGTCGGAGTGGCCAATCCGTAACTTTCCTCTTCAGCCAAAAGAACCAACGACAAGCTGGATAAAATCTGTTGCTGTTCCAACTGCTGCAGCGGTTCCTTTCAGAATAAAAGCTGAACCATCACGAACCAGGTTTGGGTCTCACTAGATGCCAACAAAATTGTCGTGACCCCGGAGTATCTCAAGACTGGTGGTCGGCTGCCGCAGCTGCTTCCACAGTCTCCGGCTCCACAAGGTCAAGCTGGACCTTTACACCTCCTGATCTAGACGGGGACTTCCGGTCAGGGTATGTAGACCGGCAAATGGCGTCAAATGTGTTTATGAATCTCCTAACCAAAGCATAGCGCGAAGACATCACCTTCAGTTCCCATCAGAACTAATCGATGCTTCGGATTTGCTGGTTCGGAGCAACATTCCACATCACACCATTCTCCGTTCTCATTCACCTTAGTTACACCATACATTTAGTGTTAAAGTTAGTCTAGTTTTAATTTGTTTAGTAATAAATTTTTAACCTTTTAAACTTGACTCTCTCTTCTGTTGTCTCTGAGTGAATACGAAGCTGTTATCTAATCCCCGCATTAAAAAGTTCCAATCTTCTGGTTTAAATAACATCACAGATCCGTAAGGTGGATTTCATATTTCCTATGGAATCCTACGCCTTATGGCTTATTAAATAACATGTAATTTAAATCATTACACCTCAGAACATCACACCTTCTTTCAGATACAGGATGCTGTGATTTGTGACTAAGAAAATATCTATGTGCAGAAATTACTTTAACTTTATCTGATGAACATTGTGAATGAGTGTAAATAATTATTCACTTGTTAAATCTAAAATTACTGATCGTACCATAATAATATTCATTTCAACCACAGTAATTTAAGCACAGATTAATCAAAACATTTCATTTAACCATATTGTTCATTACTTTATTCAGAGGCATGAGGAATCCTGTAGAAATTACGAGGGAAGCTTAGGCCTTGAAAAGGGAACAGTTTGTTGACAATACGTTATCATGTGTTCAGAGCTGCAGTATCTTCTTGGCTTGTTGGAAGATAGAATGTAAAATCCACCTTAGAGAATGGAATTTATGTCTGCAGATGACTGGTGGCATGTAGGTCAATATGTAGGTGAAAACTGACCATTTCTGGATGTTACAAGATGTTGAAGGGATCAAAGGAACAGTGCTAGACTGGTAAATCCTACCTGTCTGATAGATTTCATTTTGTAAATGTACATGACAAATCTTCATACTCCAGGGTTACTGGTGGAGTACCACAGGGTTCAGTGCTTGGACCATATACAGGTGCTGGCCAGTAAATTAGAATATCATCAAAAGGTTGAAAATATTTCAGTAATTCCATTCAAAACGTGAAACTTGTACATTATATTCATGCAATGCACACAGACCAATGTATTTCCGATGTTTATTACGTTTAATTTTGATATTTATAGGTGACAACCAATGAAAACATCAAATCTGGTATCTCAGAAAATTAGAATATTCTAAAGGCCAATGAAAAAATGTTTGTTTCTCTAATGTTGGCCAACTGAAAAGAATGAACATGAAAAGAATGTGCATGTATAGCACTCAATACTTAGTCGGGGCTCCTTTTGCCTCAATAACTGCAGTAATGCGGCGTGGCATGGACTCGATCAGTCTGTGGCACTGCTCAGGTGTTATGAGAGCCCAGGTTGCTCTGATAGTCGTCTTCAGCTCCTCTGCATTGTTGGGTCTAGCGTATTGCATCCTCCGCTTCACAATACCCCATAGATTTTCTATGGGGTTAAGGTCAGGCGAGTTTGCTGGCCAATCAAGGACAGGGATACCATGGTCCTTGAACCAGGTGCTGGTGGTTTTGGCACTGTGTGCAGGTGCCAAGTCCTGTTGAAAGGTGAAGTCTGCATCCCCATAAAGTTGGTCAGCAGCAGGAAGCATGAAGTGCTCTAAAACTTCCTGGTAGACGGCTGCATTGACCCTGGACCTCAGGAAACAGAGTGGGCCAACACCGGCAGATGACATGGCACCCCACACCATCACTGACGGTGGAAACTTTACACTGGACCTCATGCAACATGGATTCTGTGCTTCTCCGCTCTTCCTCCAGACTCTGGGTCCTTGATTTCCAAAGGAAATGCAGAACTTGCTTTCATCAGAAAACATAACTTTGGACCACTCAGCATCAGTCCAGTCCTTTTTGTCCTTGGCCCAGGCGAGACGCTTCTTGCGCTGTTTCTTGTTCAGGAGTGGCTTGACACACGGAATGCGACACCTGAATCCCATGTCTTTCATGAGTCTCCTCGTGGTGGTTCTTGAAGCGCTGACTCCAGCTGCAGTCCACTCTTTGTGGATCTCCCCCACATTTTTGAATGGGTTTGTCGTCACAATTCTCTGCAGGGTGCGGTTATCCCTAGAGCTTGTACACTTTTTTCTACCACATTTTTTCCGTCCCTTCGCCTGTCTGTTAATGTGCTTGGACACAGAGCTCTGCGAACAGCCAGCTTCTTTAGCAATCACCTTTTGTGTCTTGCCCTCCTTGTGCAAGGTGTCAATGATTGTCTTTTGGACAGCTGTTAAGTCAGAAGTCTTCCCCATGATTGTGGTGCCTTCAAAACAAGACTGAGGGACCTTTTAAAGGCCTTTGCAGGTGTTTTGAGTAAATCAGCTGATTAGAGTGGCAGCAGGTGTCTTCTATATTCAGCCTTTTCAGAATATTCTAATTTTTTGAGATACCAAATTTGGAGTTTTCATTAGTTGTCACTTATGAATATCAAATTTAAATGTAATGAACATTGGAAATACATTGGTCTGTGTGCATTGCATGAATATAATGTACAAGTTTCACGTTTTGAATGGAATTACTGAAATATTTTCAACCTTTTGATGATATTCTAATTTACTGGCCAGCACCTGTATATATATATATATATATATATATATATATATATATATATATATATATATATATATATATGCTTCCAATTGGTAAAATCATTAGACAGCATGGAATAAACTTCCACTGTTATGCTGACAGTATTCAGTTATATGTATCCATTAACCCTGATGAACCTAATCAGTTAGTTAGATTACATACTTGTCTTTAAGCCATAAAAAATTGGATGACTCTTAAGTTTCTGCTTTACATCAAGGCAAGACAAAAGTTCTCATCTTTGAACCCTAAATTGAGAAAAGGAAACGGCTTAGTCAATCACCTGACCTGAACGGCATTACATTAATCTCCGAGAACAAAGTAAGAAGCCTTAGTGTTAACTTTGACCAGGACATGTCATTCAAATCCCACGTTAAACAGGTTTGTAGGATTTTCTCCTTCCATTTTCGGAATATTGCTAAGACTAGAAGCATCCTTTCCAGGAGTGATGCTGAAAAACTAGTTCATGCATTTATTACATCAAGACTGGATTACTGTAATTCATTACTCTCAGGAAGTCCACAGAATGTAGTTAAAAGTCTTCAGCTTGTCCAAAATGTTGCAGCTAGAGTTCTGATGAGAATTAAAAAGAGAGATCATATCTCTCCTGTCTTAGCTTCTCTACATTGGCTGCCTGTTAAATTCAGAATAGATTTTAAGATCCTCCTTCTCACATATAAAGCTCTTAATAATCAAGCTCCATCATACATCAGTGATCTGATTGTTCCATACGTTCCTAACCGAGCACTTCGCTCTCAGAATGCAGGTTTACTGGTGGTTCCCAGAATATCTAAAATTAGGATGGGAGGCAGATCTTTTTGCTATCAGTTTCCTCTCTTGTGGATCCAGCTCCCAGCTTTAGTCCGTGAGGCAGACACCTTGTCTACTTTTAAAACTAGACATTTTTATTTGATAGGGCCTATGGTTAAAATCTGAAGTTAGCCTAGATCTGGACAAATGGGGGAGTAGAGGGAGGTGGAGTGCACAGTCGGTAAAGATGCCTCTCCCTTGCCCTGCCTCCAACATGCCTCCATCTAAAAGGTTAGGTTGTCTGGATTGTCCTGAGCGTGGTGTAGGCACTGCTAGCCAACGATCCTGTGATAACTGGAATGGCCGGGCCGAGACGTAAGCCCTTGCAAGAGGACCCAGGTAGATGGGAGCCATACCATCTCGGACTTTGTATGCTAGTGTTAGCACTTTGAATCTGGACAAGTGGGTGAGTAGAGGGAGGTGGAGTGTACAGTCGGTAAAGACGGCTCTCCCTTGTCCTTTGTAATGTCCAGCAATGGTCAGTTTTTAAGTACAGTTTGACCCTTCAACATCTGGTTGAAATGGAGACACGAGACTGCATGTGTTCCCTTTAATCTGCCTGCCTTCATCCCATTAGCTGGAGCGCAGAGCCTCTCTGCGGCTCTGAACACATGATAACGTAGTGTCAACAATGATGTTCCCTCCTCAAGGCCTCAAGCTTCTCTTATCGTCCTACAGGATTCTTCATGCCTCTGAATAAGTGAACACTCACAGCTCAGATTAGTTGCTAAATCAAAGAATGAATTCTTAAAGGGGCATTATGGAAGTTTGACAGCCAAAACAAGTATAGAAATGATAAATTTCTTCATACATTCTCCTGCAATGCCCTGGTCCTGTAGAATGAGCCCTGGCATTTTTACTGTTATTGCCTGTTTTTCTGTAAAATCACAGAAAAAGAGAGCTGCTCGGGCGGAGCAGGCTGCTTCATGCGCGTTCATGCTCAGGCACATAGCCCGTAGCATTTGCTATCCGTAGCTTTAGCAGCAGAGAGAGAGGTAGTGCCAACTCAGCAACTTTGTCGCTGCTCCTAATGCCTAGTGATGAACCTAGCTACATTTCTGAGGACCCTTAGCCACTTTCTTCTAGATATTTCCTGCAAATTAGCAACAAAATAGCCCTTTTCGCTCCAAACCGTTCTTTGAATGTTGTTTCAGCTGTCATCAAGGATATAAATATTACAGATACAAAAGACATTACTGGTGCTTTAGCTTACCTAGTAAGATGTCGAACTTTCGTGCAGAAGACCCGGGTTAGATTCTGGATGTGAACATAGTTTATTTAGAGTTTATTTTTTACATTAATGGTATATTTTTTTACAGCAAGATGCCCAAATATTTGCCGAATGGCATTGAATTCACAGATAAAAAAGATGTGGGTTCAACTTTCATTTTGGAACAATTTTTCAAGCAAGCGAAGGGAATGATCTGAGCATGCAGGAGGACTGACCCATCTTAAACCTTTGTCGGCTGTGCTGAAGAGAAAGGTACAGAACCAAATTATTTAATTAATTAGCTGCGCCCCCCCCCCCCCCCCCACACACACACACACACACACACAGGACTGTCTCAGCTGTTATTTTCGTTAAGGAGTGTGCACGTACAGCATGCGCGCCTCGTGCACGAGCCTACTATTGAAGCTGCCATTACGCTTTTGGCCTGAGGGGGCAATCACGAGCATAAAAATTCTAAACTCCGTAAAGTCCCTTTAAATTAAATGTGAACTTTCAAAACTTATAAGTTAAATAATCATTAAATAAACGTTTATTTATTGTCACTTATAATAATTATAATATAAATGAAATGCTGTCATAATACTGTGCTTGAATGACTGAAGTTTGAAATGAATGTTATGTTATGATTACATTGATCAGTAATGTTGATTGACAAGGCCATCACCATCTACACTTACACAAGGCCAAGGTAAAGTTAAGTCAAATGCGTGACCCATAGATATCTCTTTATCCCAGATCAGAGCGTCCGGTATCACAGAAGGCATGTTTCTGAGGTTGTCTTGGTAATATTCCTCAACATGTCAATCTCTGGTTGGCCACACAAATCATAACATGAGAACATTAAAAACAGGATCACTCTGGTGATTCAGCAGTTGCAGTTCTTACGAGTTCCAGCTCTACAGTTCTAGGGGAAGCTACGGAAACGGCCGCCTGTGGTGAAGTCTTTAACTAAGCAGCTTTGACATGCTGTCAAGGTTGTTGCAAGCTGACACAGCAATCGGTTCCTGCAGAGACGCAAACGGTTTCATCCTATCTGTGTGCCTAGCAGCATCTCTGGACGGGAGAAGTCGGCGCTGTGGTCAATCTACTGGACCTGGGTGCTAAGAGGTCACCCGACCTTAATGACCTCCTGATCCGTGAAGAGTGTCTCCGAAGGGGTGAGGTGGAACACAGTGTGATTGTGTCTGATGCTTTTTGATAAGAATTAACTTCATAGTGAGTGAGTGACCAACACCATTTTGGTTAACCTCCAGAATATCCTGGTAAAGGAATGAACAAAATTCTAAAGGAACATTGAGGTGTTATCGCACATTTTCATTTGCGTTGTTTCTTCCTTGGAAGTAGGATCCTTACAGGTTTTACTTGGTAGGAAAAAGGACTGATAAGGAAACTTTGTTACAACAAAGAAATAATCAACCCAACTCTGATATCCTGACTCTTGGTGCTACATTTATATTTCAACATAGATGATTTTTGGGTTGGATGTTACAGCAGCAGTCTTTCATGCTGAATTACTTGAAGAAGAAACAATCTTTTATATAGCACTTCTCAAGAACAAAAAATAAAAAATATAAAAAGATTTAAAAAATGTATTACAAAAATAAAATTGTGATTTAAAAACTATGAAGATGGGGAAAGTGAAAGAGATAATCAGTGGATCCCTGGAAAGTCTAAATTTGCAGAGAGAGCTGAATAAGAAGATATTGATGAAGAAATCAAAGGTCACTACAAAGCCAGCCTGAACAGGTAGGTTTTCAGAATTTTTTTTAAAGGAGACCACCAAGTTCACTAATCTCAGGTTCAGAGAAAGAGTCTTCCAGAGTCTAGGGGCATCAGCCGCTGCCAAGTAAAGCAGGGCAATTGTCACTTTGAGAGCAGGAAGTTTGGACCCAAGGTGCAGGAAATCCAGAACACACAGGCAGGAGCGGTTGAAAAAGTAAAATCCTTTATTTAGGAAGATAACCAAAAATCCATGGGGAGAAAGCCAAAACCTAATAACTAAACTCAGACCAAAAAACCAAAAGCTCACCTTCTGAGCAGAGACCTAAAGACTAGAGACAAGAGACAAAACAACGCTGACCTAAGACAATGAACCAACAACCACAGAATGACAAGACAATGCTTATAAACACAGAGGGAGGTAATCAGGGAAACAGGTGACAGGTGTGAGGACTGTGAGCTGAGGAGAAACTGGTGGAATCAATTAACTAAATGGGCAGGGAAATAGCTTGGCAGGAGGGCAGATAAACATTAACCTATAAAAACTGGATCTAACTAAACCTAAAAGACAGAGGGCAAAAATAACCCACTAATAACCAGATGGGTGAGGAGGACTAATCTAAAGACAACTAGGAAGTGACTAGGAGGACACAAGAGGAGAGCCTGAAGTGGGAACAGGAAGGGACACAGTACATGACAGCAATGCTCACTCTGCAAACAGCATCATAAGACCAATGGGAAGATTCAACATTACACAATTTTCTGTTTTCTGTTCTGGTGCTACAGGGTATTGGTTTTACAGCATCATGTTGCTACAGGATGAAGGTGCTACAGAATTATGGTGCTACACACTCATGGTGCTAAAGAATTATTGTGCGACAACATCATGCTGCTAAAGGATCAAGGTGCGACAACGTCATGGTGCAAAAGGATCATGGTGCTACAACATCATGCTGCTAAAGGATCATGGTGCTACAACATCATGCTGCTAAAGGATCATGGTGCTACAACATCATGCTGCTAAAGGATCATGGTGCGACAACATCATGCTGCTAAAGGATCATGGTGCTACAACATCATGCTGCTAAAGGATCATGGTGCTACAACATCATGCTGCTAAAGGATCATGGTGCTACAACATCATGCTGCTAAAGGATCATGGTGCGACAACATCATGCTGCTAAAGGATCAAGGTGCGACAACGTCATGGTGCTAAAGGATCATGGTGCTACAACATCATGCTGCTAAAGGATCATGGTGCTACAACATCATGTTTCTACAACATCATGGCTCTACAACATCATGGTGCTACAACATCATGGTGCTACAGCATCATGGTGCTAAAGGATCATGGTGCTACAACATCATGTTTCTACAACATCATGTTTCTACAACATCATGGCTCTACAACATCATGGTGCTACAACATCATGGTGCTACAACATCATGGTGCTAAAGGATCATGGTGCTACAACATCATGGTGCTACAACATCATGGTGCTAAAGGATCATGGTGCTACAACATCATGGTGCTAAATGATCATGGTGCTACAACATCATGCTGCTAAAGGATCATGGTGCTACAACATCATGTTTCTACAACATCATGGCTCTACAACATCATGGTGCTACAACATCATGGTGCTACAGCATCATGGTGCTAAAGGATCATGGTGCTACAACATCATGTTTCTACAACATCATGTTTCTACAACATCATGTTTCTACAACATCATGGCTCTACAACATCATGGTGCTACAACATCATGGTGCTAAAGGATCATGGTGCTACAACATCATGGTGCTAAAGGATCATGGTGCTACAACATCATGGTGCTAAAGGATCATGGTGCTACAACATCATGTTTCTACAACATCATGGTGCTACAACATCATGGTGCTACAACATCATGGTGCTACAGGATCATGGTGCTACAACATCATGGTGCTAAAGGATCAAGGTGCGACAACGTCATGGTGCAAAAGGATCATGGTGCTACAACATCATGCTGCTAAAGGATCATGGTGCTACAACATCATGCTGCTAAAGGATCATGGTGCGACAACATCATGGTGCTAAAGGATCATGGTGCTACAACATCATGTTGCTAAAGGATCAAGGTGCGACAACGTCATGGTGCAAAAGGATCATGGTGCTACAACATCATGCTGCTAAAGGATCATGGTGCTACAACATCATGCTGCTAAAGGATCATGGTGCGACAACATCATGCTGCTAAAGGATCAAGGTGCGACAACGTCATGGTGCAAAAGGATCATGGTGCTACAACATCATGCTGCTAAAGTATCATGGTGCTACAACATCGTGCTGCTAAAGGATCATGGTGCTACAACATCATGGTGCTAAATGATCATGGTGCTACAACATCATGCTGCTAAAGGATCATGGTGCTACAACATCATGCTGCTAAAGGATCATGGTGCTACAACATCATGGTGCTAAATGATCATGGTGCTACAACATCATGCTGCTAAAGGATCATGGTGCTACAACATCATGGCTCTACAACATCATGGTGCTACAACATCATGGTGCTACAACATCATGGTGCTAAAGGATCATGGTGCTACAACATGTTTCTACAACATCATGGTGCTACAACATCATGTTTCTACAACATCATGGTGCTACAGAATCATGGTGCTACAACGTCATGTTTCTACAACATCATGGTGCTACAACATCATGTTTCTACAACATCATGGCTCTACAACATCATGGTGCTACAACATCATGGTGCTACAACATCATGTTTCTACAACATCATGGCTCTACAACATCATGGTGCTACAACATCATGGTGCTACAACATCATGGCTCTACAACATCATGGTGCTACAACATCATGTTTCTACAACATCATGGTGCTACAACATCATGGTGCTAAAGGATCATGGTGCTACAACATCATGGTGCTAAATGATCATGGTGCTACAACATCATGCTGCTAAAGGATCATGGTGCTACAACATCATGTTTCTACAACATCATGGCTCTACAACATCATGGTGCTACAACATCATGGTGCTACAGCATCATGGTGCTAAAGGATCATGGTGCTACAACATCATGTTTCTACAACATCATGTTTCTACAACATCATGTTTCTACAACATCATGGCTCTACAACATCATGGTGCTACAACATCATGGTGCTAAAGGATCATGGTGCTACAACATCATGGTGCTAAAGGATCATGGTGCTACAACATCATGGTGCTAAAGGATCATGGTGCTACAACATCATGTTTCTACAACATCATGGTGCTACAACATCATGGTGCTACAACATCATGGTGCTACAGGATCATGGTGCTACAACATCATGGTGCTAAAGGATCAAGGTGCGACAACGTCATGGTGCAAAAGGATCATGGTGCTACAACATCATGCTGCTAAAGGATCATGGTGCTACAACATCATGCTGCTAAAGGATCATGGTGCGACAACATCATGGTGCTAAAGGATCATGGTGCTACAACATCATGTTGCTAAAGGATCAAGGTGCGACAACGTCATGGTGCAAAAGGATCATGGTGCTACAACATCATGCTGCTAAAGGATCATGGTGCTACAACATCATGCTGCTAAAGGATCATGGTGCGACAACATCATGCTGCTAAAGGATCAAGGTGCGACAACGTCATGGTGCAAAAGGATCATGGTGCTACAACATCATGCTGCTAAAGTATCATGGTGCTACAACATCATGCTGCTAAAGGATCATGGTGCTACAACATCATGGTGCTAAATGATCATGGTGCTACAACATCATGCTGCTAAAGGATCATGGTGCTACAACATCATGCTGCTAAAGGATCATGGTGCTACAACATCATGGTGCTAAATGATCATGGTGCTACAACATCATGCTGCTAAAGGATCATGGTGCTACAACATCATGGCTCTACAACATCATGGTGCTACAACATCATGGTGCTACAACATCATGGTGCTAAAGGATCATGGTGCTACAACATGTTTCTACAACATCATGGTGCTACAACATCATGTTTCTACAACATCATGGTGCTACAGAATCATGGTGCTACAACGTCATGTTTCTACAACATCATGGTGCTACAACATCATGTTTCTACAACATCATGGTGCTACAACATCATGGTGCTACAACATCATGGTGCTACAACATCATGGCTCTACAACATCATGGTGCTACAACATCATGTTTCTACAACATCATGGTGCTACAACATCATGGTGCTAAAGGATCATGGTGCTACAACATCATGTTTCTACACCATCATGGCTCTACAACATCATGGTGCTAAAGGATCATGGTGCTACAACATCATGGTGCTAAAGGATCATGGTACTACAACATCATGTTTCTACAACATCATGTTTCTACAACATCATGGTGCTACAAAATCATGGTGCTACAACATCATGGTGCTAAAGGATCATGGTGCTACAACATCATGGTGCTAAAGGATCATGGTGCTACAACATCATGTTTCTACAACATCATGGTGCTACAAAATCATGGTGCTACAACCTCATAGTGCAACAACATCATGGTGCTACAGGATCATGGTGCTTCAACTTCATGGTTCTACAACATCATGGTGCTACAACATCATGGTGCTACAACATCATGGTGCTAAAGGATCATGGTGCGACAACATCATGGTGCTACAACATCATGGTGCTACAACATCATGGTGCTAAAGGATCATGGTGCTACAACATCATGGTGCTAAAGGATCATGGTGCTACAACATCATGGTACTACAACATCATGGTGCTACAACATCATGCTGCTAAAGGATCATGGTGCGACAACATCATGGAGCTACAACATCATGGTGCTACAACATCATGCTGCTAAAGGATCATGGTGCGACAACATCATGGTGCTACAACATCATGGTGCTAAAGGATCATGGTGCTACAACATCATGGTGCTAAGGGATCATGGTCCTATAACATCATGGTGCTAAAGGATCATGGTGCTACAACATCTTGGTACTACAACATCATGGTGCTACAACATCATGGTGCTAAAGGATCATGGTGCTACAACATCATGGTGCTAAGGGATCATGGTGCTACAACATCATGGTGCTAAAGGATCATGGTGCTACAACATCATGGTACTACAACATCATGGTGCTACAACATCATGGTGCTAAAGGATCATGGTGCTACAACATCATGGTGCTAAAGGATCATGGTGCTACAACATCATGGTACTACAACATCATGGTGCTACAACATCATGCTGCTAAAGGATCATGGTGCTACAACATCATGTTTCTACAACATCATGTTTCTACAACATCATGGCTCTACAACATCATGGTGCTACAACATCATGGTGCTACAACATCATGGTGCTAAAGGATCATGGTGCTACAACATCATGGTGCTACAACATCATGGTGCTAAAGGATCATGGTGCTACAACATCATGGTGCTAAATGATCATGGTGCTACAACATCATGCTGCTAAAGGATCATGGTGCTACAACATCATGTTTCTACAACATCATGGCTCTACAACATCATGGTGCTACAACATCATGGTGCTACAGCATCATGGTGCTAAAGGATCATGGTGCTACAACATCATGTTTCTACAACATCATGTTTCTACAACATCATGTTTCTACAACATCATGGCTCTACAACATCATGGTGCTACAACATCATGGTGCTAAAGGATCATGGTGCTACAACATCATGGTGCTAAAGGATCATGGTGCTACAACATCATGGTGCTAAAGGATCATGGTGCTACAACATCATGTTTCTACAACATCATGGTGCTACAACATCATGGTGCTACAACATCATGGTGCTACAACATCATGGTGCTACAGGATCATGGTGCTACAACATCATGGTGCTAAAGGATCAAGGTGCGACAACGTCATGGTGCAAAAGGATCATGGTGCTACAACATCATGCTGCTAAAGGATCATGGTGCTACAACATCATGCTGCTAAAGGATCATGGTGCGACAACATCATGGTGCTAAAGGATCATGGTGCTACAACATCATGTTGCTAAAGGATCAAGGTGCGACAACGTCATGGTGCAAAAGGATCATGGTGCTACAACATCATGCTGCTAAAGGATCATGGTGCTACAACATCATGCTGCTAAAGGATCATGGTGCGACAACATCATGCTGCTAAAGGATCAAGGTGCGACAACGTCATGGTGCAAAAGGATCATGGTGCTACAACATCATGCTGCTAAAGTATCATGGTGCTACAACATCGTGCTGCTAAAGGATCATGGTGCTACAACATCATGGTGCTAAATGATCATGGTGCTACAACATCATGCTGCTAAAGGATCATGGTGCTACAACATCATGCTGCTAAAGGATCATGGTGCTACAACATCATGGTGCTAAATGATCATGGTGCTACAACATCATGCTGCTAAAGGATCATGGTGCTACAACATCATGGCTCTACAACATCATGGTGCTACAACATCATGGTGCTACAACATCATGGTGCTAAAGGATCATGGTGCTACAACATATTTCTACAACATCATGGTGCTACAACATCATGTTTCTACAACATCATGGTGCTACAGAATCATGGTGCTACAACGTCATGTTTCTACAACATCATGGTGCTACAACATCATGTTTCTACAACATCATGGCTCTACAACATCATGGTGCTACAACATCATGGTGCTACAACATCATGGTGCTACAACATCATGGCTCTACAACATCATGGTGCTACAACATCATGTTTCTACAACATCATGGTGCTACAACATCATGGTGCTAAAGGATCATGGTGCTACAACATCATGGTGCTAAATGATCATGGTGCTACAACATCATGCTGCTAAAGGATCATGGTGCTACAACATCATGTTTCTACAACATCATGGCTCTACAACATCATGGTGCTACAACATCATGGTGCTACAGCATCATGGTGCTAAAGGATCATGGTGCTACAACATCATGTTTCTACAACATCATGTTTCTACAACATCATGTTTCTACAACATCATGGCTCTACAACATCATGGTGCTACAACATCATGGTGCTAAAGGATCATGGTGCTACAACATCATGGTGCTAAAGGATCATGGTGCTACAACATCATGGTGCTAAAGGATCATGGTGCTACAACATCATGTTTCTACAACATCATGGTGCTACAACATCATGGTGCTACAACATCATGGTGCTACAGGATCATGGTGCTACAACATCATGGTGCTAAAGGATCAAGGTGCGACAACGTCATGGTGCAAAAGGATCATGGTGCTACAACATCATGCTGCTAAAGGATCATGGTGCTACAACATCATGCTGCTAAAGGATCATGGTGCGACAACATCATGGTGCTAAAGGATCATGGTGCTACAACATCATGTTGCTAAAGGATCAAGGTGCGACAACGTCATGGTGCAAAAGGATCATGGTGCTACAACATCATGCTGCTAAAGGATCATGGTGCTACAACATCATGCTGCTAAAGGATCATGGTGCGACAACATCATGCTGCTAAAGGATCAAGGTGCGACAACGTCATGGTGCAAAAGGATCATGGTGCTACAACATCATGCTGCTAAAGTATCATGGTGCTACAACATCATGCTGCTAAAGGATCATGGTGCTACAACATCATGGTGCTAAATGATCATGGTGCTACAACATCATGCTGCTAAAGGATCATGGTGCTACAACATCATGCTGCTAAAGGATCATGGTGCTACAACATCATGGTGCTAAATGATCATGGTGCTACAACATCATGCTGCTAAAGGATCATGGTGCTACAACATCATGGCTCTACAACATCATGGTGCTACAACATCATGGTGCTACAACATCATGGTGCTAAAGGATCATGGTGCTACAACATGTTTCTACAACATCATGGTGCTACAACATCATGTTTCTACAACATCATGGTGCTACAGAATCATGGTGCTACAACGTCATGTTTCTACAACATCATGGTGCTACAACATCATGTTTCTACAACATCATGGCTCTACAACATCATGGTGCTACAACATCATGGTGCTACAACATCATGGTGCTACAACATCATGGCTCTACAACATCATGGTGCTACAACATCATGTTTCTACAACATCATGGTGCTACAACATCATGGTGCTAAAGGATCATGGTGCTACAACATCATGTTTCTACACCATCATGGCTCTACAACATCATGGTGCTAAAGGATCATGGTGCTACAACATCATGGTGCTAAAGGATCATGGTACTACAACATCATGTTTCTACAACATCATGGTGCTACAAAATCATGGTGCTACAACATCATGGTGCTAAAGGATCATGGTGCTACAACATCATGGTGCTAAAGGATCATGGTGCTACAACATCATGTTTCTACAACATCATGGTGCTACAAAATCATGGTGCTACAACCTCATAGTGCAACAACATCATGGTGCTACAGGATCATGGTGCTTCAACTTCATGGTTCTACAACATCATGGTGCTAAAGGATCATGGTGCTACAACATCATGGTGCTACAACATCATGGTGCTAAAGGATCATGGTGCGACAACATCATGGTGCTACAACATCATGGTGCTAAAGGATCATGGTGCTACAACATCATGGTGCTAAAGGATCATGGTGCTACAACATCATGGTACTACAACATCATGGTGCTACAACATCATGCTGCTAAAGGATCATGGTGCGACAACATCATGGAGCTACAACATCATGGTGCTACAACATCATGCTGCTAAAGGATCATGGTGCGACAACATCATGGTGCTACAACATCATGGTGCTAAAGGATCATGGTGCTACAACATCATGGTGCTAAGGGATCATGGTCCTATAACATCATGGTGCTAAAGGATCATGGTGCTACAACATCTTGGTACTACAACATCATGGTGCTACAACATCATGGTGCTAAAGGATCATGGTGCTACAACATCATGGTGCTAAGGGATCATGGTGCTACAACATCATGGTGCTAAAGGATCATGGTGCTACAACATCATGGTACTACAACATCATGGTGCTACAACATCATGGTGCTAAAGGATCATGGTGCTACAACATCATGGTGCTAAAGGATCATGGTGCTACAACATCATGGTACTACAACATCATGGTGCTACAACATCATGCTGCTAAAGGATCATGGTGCGACAACATCATGGAGCTACAACATCATGGTGCTACAACATCATGCTGCTAAAGGATCATGGTGCGACAACATCATGGTGCTACAACATCATGGTGCTAAAGGATCATGGTGCTACAACATCATGGTGCTATGGGATCATGGTGCTATAACATCATGGTGCTACAACATCATGGTGCTACAACATCATGGTGCTAAAGGATCATGGTGCTACAACATCATGGTGCTAAGGGATCATGGTGCTATAACATCATGGTGCTACAACATCTTGGTTCTACAACATCATGGTGCTAAAGGATCATGGTGCTACAACATCATGGTGCTACAACATCATGGTGCTAAAAGATCATGGTGCTAAAGGATCATGGTGCTACAACATCATGTTTCTACAACATCATGGCTCTACAACATCATGGTGCTACAACATCATGGTGCTAAAGGATCATGGTGCTACAACATCATGGTGCTACAACATCATGGTGCTAAGGGATCATGGTGCTACAACATCATGGTGCTAAAGGATCATGGTGCTACAACATCATGGTGCTAAAGGATCATGGTGCTACAACATCATGGTACTACAACATCATGGTGCTACAACATCATGGTGCTAAGGGATCATGGTGCTACAACATCATGGTGCTAAAGGATCATGGTGCTACAACATCATGGTACTACAACATCATGGTGCTACAACATCATGGTACTACAACACCATGGTGCTACAACATCATGCTGCTAAAGGATCATGGTGCTACAACATCATGGTGCTAAAGGATCATGGTGCTACAACATCATGGGGCTAAGGGATCATGGTGCTATAACATCATGGTGCTACAACATCATGGTGCTACAACATCATGGTGCTAAAGGATCATGGTGCTACAACATCATGGTGCTAAGGGATCATGGTGCTATAACATCATAGTGCTAAAGGATCATGGTGCTACAACATCATGGTGCTACAACATCTTGGTTCTACAACATCATGGTGCTAAAGGATCATGGTGCTACAACATCATGGTGCTACAACATCATGGTGCTAAAGGATCATGGTGCGACAACATCATGGTGCTACAACATCATGGTGCTAAAGGATCATGGTGCTACAACATCATGGTGCTAAGGGATCATGGTGCTATAACATCATGGTGCTACAACATCATGGTGCTACAACATCATGGTGCTACAACATCATGGTGCTAAAGGATCATGGTGCTATAACATCATGGTGCTAAAGGATCATGGTGCTACAACATCATGGTGCTACAACATCTTGGTTCTACAACATCATGGTGCTAAAGGATCATGGTGCTACAACATCATGGTGCTACAACATCATGGTGCTAAAGGATCATGGTGCTACAACATCATGTTTCTACAACACCATGGCTCTACAACATCATGGTGCTACAACATCATGGTGCTAAAGGATCATGGTGCTACAACATCATGGTGCTACAACATCATGGTGCTAAAGGATCATGGTGCGACAACATCATGGTACTACAACATCATGGTGCTACAACATCATGTTGCTAAAGGATCATGGTGCGACAACATCATGGTGCTACAACATCATGGTGCTAAAGGATCATGGTGCTACAACATCATGGTGCTAAGGGATCATGGTGCTATAACATCATGGTGCTATAACATCATGGTGCTACAACATCATGGTGCTACAACATCATGGTGCTAAGGGATCATGGTGCTATAACATCATGGTGCTAAAGGATCATGGTGCTACAACATCATGGTGCTAAAGGATCATGGTGCTACAACATCATGTTTCTAGAACATCATGGCTCTACAACATCATGGTGCTACAACATCATGGTGCTAAAGGATCATGGTGCTACAACATCATGGTGCTAAAGGATCATGGCGCTACAACATCATGGTGCTAAAGGATCATGGTGCTAAAGGATCATGGTGCTACAACATCATGTTTCTACAACATCATGGTGCTAAAGGATCATGGTGCTACAACATCATGGTGCTACAACATCTTGGTTCTACAACATCATGGTGCTAAAGGATCATGGTGCTACAACATCATGGTGCTACAACATCATGGTGCTAAAGGATCATGGTGCTACAACATCATGGTGCTAAAGGATCATGGTGCTACAACATCATGTTTCTACAACATCATGGCTCTACAACATCATGGTGCTACAACATCATGGTGCTAAAGGATCATGGTGCTACAACATCATGGTGCTACAACATCATGGTGCTAAAGGATCATGGTGCTACAACATCATGGTGCTAAAGGATCATGGTGTTAAAGGATCATGGTGCTACAACATCATGTTTCTACAACATCATGGCTCTACAACATCATGGTGCTACAACATCATGGTGCTAAAGGATCATGGTGCTACAACATCATGGTGGTACAAAATCATGGTGCTACAACCTCATAGTGCAACAACATCATGGTGCTACAGGATCATGGTGCTTCAACTTCATGGTTCTACAACATCATGGTGCTAAAGATCATGATTCTACAACATCATGTTTCTACAACATCATGGTGCTACAACATCATGGTGCTAAGGGATCATGGTGCTATAACATCATGGTGCTACAACATCATGGTGCTAAAGGATCATGGTGCTACAACATCATGGTGCTAAAGGATCATGGTGCTACAACATCATGGTGCTACAACATCATGGTGCTAAAGGATCATGGTGCGACAACATCATGGTACTACAACATCATGGTGCTACAATATCATGCTGCTAAAGGATCATGGTGCGACAACATCATGGTGCCACAACATCATGGTGCTAAAGGATCATGGTGCTACAACATCATGGTGCTACAACATCATGCTGCTAAAGGATCATGGTGCGACAACATCATGGTGCTACAACATCATGGTGCTAAAGGATCATGGTGCTATAACATCATGGTGCTACAACATCATGGTGCTAAGGGATCATGGTGCTATAACATCATGGTGCTACAACATCATGGTGCTACAACATCATGGTGCTAAAGGATCATGGTGCTACAACATCATGGTGCTAAGGGATCATGGTGCTATAACATCATGGTGCTAAAGGATCATGGTGCTACAACATCATGGTGCTACAACATCTTGGTTCTACAACATCATGGTGCTAAAGGATCATGGTGCTACAACATCATGGTGCTACAACATCATGGTGCTAAAGGATCATGGTGCTAAAGGATCATGGTGCTACAACATCATGTTTCTACAACATCATGGCACTACAACATCATGGTGCTACAACATCATGGTGCTAAAGGATCATGGTGCTACAACATCATGGTGCTACAACATCTTGGTTCTACAACATCATGGTGCTAAAGGATCATGGTGCTACAACATCATGGTGCTACAACATCATGGTGCTAAAGGATCATGGTGCTACAACATCATGGTGCTACAACATCATGGTGCTAAAGGATCATGGTGCTAAAGGATCATGGTGCTACAACATCATGGTGCTACAACATCATGGTGCTAAAGGATCATGGTGCTACAACATCATGTTTCTACAACATCATGGCTCTACAACATCATGGTGCTACAACATCATGGTGCTAAAGGATCATGGTGCTACAACATCATGGTGCTACAAAATCATGGTGCTACAACCTCTAAGTGCAACAACATCATGGTGCTACAGGATCATGGTGCTTCAACTTCATGGTTCTACAACATCATGGTGCTAAAGATCATGGTTCTACAACATCATGTTTCTACAACATCATGGTGCTACAACATCATGGTGCTAAGGGATCATGGTGCTATAACATCATGGTGCTACAACATCATGGTGCTAAAGGATCATGGTGCTACAACATCATGGTGCTAAAGGATCATGGTGCTACAACATCATGGTGCTAAAGGATCATGGTGCGACAACATCATGGTACTACAACATCATGGTGCTACAACATCATGCTGCTAAAGGATCATGGTGC